>NC_133598.1:2809140-2902184 GCF_964106895.1 Numenius arquata
GGTGCCCCGGGTCGAGTCCCCGCTGCCTGACGACTCCGCGCATGCGCACACCAGGAGGCGGGGAGCGCGGGGGGGGGGCCGTGGTTCCCGGTTGCCAGGCTGCGCGCGCAGGGAGTGGCGCATGCGTAATGCCTCCAACCGCAGCGGGGCTCGGGGTGTGGGGGGGGGCACGACTCGGCCGCGGCAGAGGTTTAACGGTGCGGCCGGCGGTACCTGTCGCCTTCCGCTACCCTTGGCCCGTCAGCGGGCTGCCTGCCGCTTCGCCCGGCTTCGAGCAGCGGGACGCCGCTCCGCCCGCGCCCTCCGCCGCCGCCGTCGTCGTCGTCGTGAGGGGCGGCCCCGCGTCGGGCACGTGACCCGCCGCGCGGCGCACGCGCGGCGCGGCGGGGGCGGGCGGGTGGCGCTGAGGGGAGGCGGCCGGAGGCGCGGGGCCGGGCCGGGCCGGGCGGCGGCGCAAAATGGCGGACAGGTTCTCCCGCTTCAACGAGGACAGGGACTTCCAGGTAACGGCCGCGCCGCGGGGGGCGGAGGGACCATCCCCCTTCCGCTGTACCTTGGGCCCCCCGCCGCCTCCTCAGGCCGGGGCGGGCCGCCCCCCGCTCCCCCGGCGGGGGCATTGTGCGCTGGCCCGGTGCTCGGCGGCGGCGGGGAACGACACAAAGGCGGGAGCGCGGGGGGCCGGGGCGGGCTGTCAAGGTGACCCGCGGGAGGCGGGGGCAGCGGCCGGCGGAGCGGTAACGGCGGCGGCAGCGGGGGAGGGGGGGAGCGGGCCGGCGGGGGCTCCCCCCACTGAGGTAACCCGCACCCGCGGTAGCGGCGGTCTGGGGGGTTTTCCGGTCGTTTTTACGGTATGTTAGGCTGGAGCTCGCCTGTCCAGGGCTGCCCCCTCCGCCTCCCTGGCCCCGGGATGCCCCCACCGAGCCCCGGCACCCCGGCGGGGCATCCCCGGCTCTCCGGTGCCCCAGTGTTCCCTTCTTTGTGGAGAACGCCTTTTCCTTCTCGTAGATGCCCCCCCGCGTTGTCGTACATCCCCCCCCCCCCCCCGCCCTAAGAAAGAAAGCATTAGTATTTCGACGTAATTAACGCCACTCTTGCTGTTTTAAAGGGGATTTAAATAAACAATGGGAAAATTAACATTGACTCATTAAGCCTAAACAATGGCATTTTGTTTACTGACTTCAGCCCGGGAGAGTCTCGAGGTTAGAAAGGAAAACACAAGGAGTGAGAATAAGGGCAGCTGGAGAGCAGCGACTGATGAACCCTTACGTGTGGCTCTTGTTTTGGGAACCCCAAGTTGGAATAGCGCTTTTCACCTAAACTCCTGCCTTGCACCTGAAGATCGGGGAGGCTTTCTTGATAGTTGCGGAGCTTGCGTAATTCTACTTAATGTAGCATTAAGGTGCAATCTTGACAAGAGTCGGGTCATTCGGTGTGTTGTTCCGGCTGGCTGTTGGAGGGGACGCGCGCTTCGTAAGTCGTTATTAAACTGTGTTAGAAACGCACCAGAAAACACGTATGAGCGTGGCCGACTGCACCATTTGCATCACCTTATCTGTGGACTGTAGGTATGGCTTCCTAACGCAGGGGTTGCTTTGCATCGTTTGTTTCCTTAAATGAAAAAATGGGTCGTAATTAATACTGAAATGGACTGATTAGGTTCTGAAGTTCCTGTTTCAGGAAGTGGAACCAGCCGGATCTTGGGTTTCAAAATACATTTCTCGTAATAAGTTTGCTTTGGCAGGGGAAGGGGAGAGATGGGGAACCTCAGCCGAGTCGGGAACTGCAGGATATACCCAAGAAATGGGTAAGCTCTGTAGTCGTGTGTTGCACAAAGGGTTCACACGTGCCTTTTGCTCACTGTCCTTGTTCTTGGCCCTTTGTGGGACAACCCCTTTGCAAAAAAAAAATAATAATAATTGTAGCAGCAAAACCTGTTACTGTGTCATTGCCCTGGTCAGGCAGGGAGAATGTGTAGTGATGTCAGAGAGGAAACAGGGCTCCATTACCCCATGCCGAAATCTTAAAAGCTGCAGAGCACGCTCGGAAACTAACCCAGTCGCAACCCTGTTTTCCCTTGACTTTAAGAAAGGGCACTATTTTTAATTAGGACTGTATCCATGCCAAACATTAGCCTTTCGTTGTCCTTCCCATAGGCTAGAGTAAAAAAAAAAATAATCAAAAGGTAGGGTTTGTTTTTATACGAGGGTAACTTGTCTCTTCTTTTCTTTCTCCCTGAAAATTTGCCAGTGAGAAGGCATTTTATTTTGTGCGTTAAAGCTTCCTTCGAGGGAAAAGGGGAATCGGTCCTCTGGGAAGAACAGTTTGGAGTTGGTTAAGGCTTGCAGAGGACTGGACGTGAAACCAGTGAGTTACCCAAGAGCTGGTTAGAGGCAGACTGGGCCCAGGTATCTTGGCCAGGGTTGCACCGAGTTGGTGGGAGCTCAGGCGCCTGCGCACGTATCCCTCATGGGTGGTCAGTCTGATAGTTTTTCTGAAGTATATTGGTGGAGGAAGGTTTTTTGAACCTTATTATTCCTTCTTCTTCATTGAAATTGCTTTCAGAGAAGATTTTGGACTTTATTCTCTATATTTAGATGGTGGTCACTTGAGATTATGGTATGGAATAAAGGAAATGGCTCGCTAAGCTGTGCTTGGTAAAAATACGGTACTGCATAGGTAAAAATATGCCCGCCGTTAGCGTGCGGCTTTTGATCATCTCTACAAAATACTGGTCTCCAAACTACAGCGAAAATAAGACTGTGTTAGTGTGAAGTCACAGATTTGTACGTAGGCTCCCTTTGTAGGAGTGTTTCTGTTAGTGTTAAGAATGCCTTTTTCACACAATTTCTAGCGGTTTTAATTCTAAGCTTCAGCAGGTGAAATTTCTGTCCTTTAACTGAGTACGGCTACAGACGTGACCCCGAGTTACTGCTGGTCTGCTGAGACCTGAGTAGGCACGACAAAAGGGAGATGGTGCTCTAAAATTACATGCCTTGAAGCAGGGATGGATGGGCCGTGGCGAGGGGGAGGGAGGCCGTAGAGATCCCTCAGATTTCATTCTTGGGTGATCTGCTTGTAATCTTCGTGATGAAGTAAAAGGATGTGTTACCATCTCGAGAGAGGAAGAGAAACAAAAGGTCACGAGTAAAGCGTGTGGGTCAAAGGAACCTTTTTAGCTGTTTGGGAGAAAGGCAGATGCCTTGGGATTAGCGATGTGGCTAATGGAAGAGAGTCACTGGATTAGGAAAAAAAAAAAAAGGCACGTTTTAGAGTTCTCTTTATTGTTACCAGCCTTTTTTCTGGAAAGAAACTGGAAAGATTCTGGGTTTGGGAGGATTAGTTTGGCGAGAGTGCGAGGCGAGCCTTGATGTGGGCAGGGGAGAGATGAGGTTGGCAGCGCGGGGTTAGCAGAGGTGATATTCAGGTTTCTGAGCTGCTGATATGCTGGGGAGAAGTGGATTAAAGGTGAGGGAGCTGCTGAGAGCTATTTTCTCCTCCCTTGTGCCCGGCTAAAGGAAGCTCAGTGCGATCGGGGAAGGCAGGAATGGAAACCTACGGCACTGGTGGGAAATGGGTTCAGGAAAGAAAGGACCTAAACCAGCCAAGAAAAAGAAGGTAGGAATGGTGTGAAGTGCGTAATAAAGATGACAAGGGGAGAGGGATTGTGGAGCAGTGGGATCAACTGAGGATTGGAAAAATGAGAGGGAGTGGGGGGACCATCCCATAACTGCAGCCAGAGCGATGTGATGGGTATAAGGAGAGCTGCAGAGGGAATGAAGACACAATCAGGGGGTTATAAGTAGCCATGTGGGAAAGAGTAGCTGGTATAAGGATAAGAAGGTCGGACATCCTTAAGGGTAAAGGCAGTGGTATGGAGTGGGAGGAGAAAGATTATGTACTCGGCAATTATTCCCAGTCTTCTCTGTGGTAGGGTGGAAGGAACCTCAAAGCTAAGGATGGTTTGAAAGTTGAAATTGCCAAAGGAGCAGGAAATGGCATTGGAGGATATCGCTGCAATAAGGTGATTAAGAGGCTTTTGGTTTTTTTTTTTTTTTTATAGGATTGTCTTGCTTTTGCTGTGCTGTGTAGCTTTAAAAGCTGCACAAAGAGCATAGACCCTCTTCTCTTTTTTTGCTGTATCCTCCCAAACCTTAGAAAAACTCAAGGGAAAGCCCCTTTTTTTGACTGCATTTTGCAGGTGCTGAACTTGAGGGCAGCTCCAGTGAAAGGCGTTTTGCTTTGCTCTGCCCAGTAATACTTGATCTTTCCCTGACCAGGGCACAACCAGTTTGTTCAGGAGACTTTAGGCAGAGAAATGAGTTACGGAAGGAGGAGGGATATTACTGACCTTCCTTCTCTCTCTTTCCTCTCTTTAGGCTCTGAAATAGTAAATTAAGTCTGCTGGATGGCTCACCCAAATAAATCCCAGCCTTTTTTCCCTTTTCCATTACAGGAGGGGTTATTTTTGAGTGGGCCGCTGACAAGCTTAGTCCTTTGGTTAAAAGATCGTACTGCTTATCTGTCGCAGGGATGTCTGTCACTTGTCTGCCTCTGCCGTCTCTGACTGACTGGCTTCCCTACGGCAGAGACAAACTTGTGAACCATTGTAACTCCAAGTAATTATGAAAGAAAGCTGTCGACTATGCTAACAGAGTATTTTAAAAGCATTCCTGAAAGCAGTGTGAATACATGAGACTGCTGCAATAAGTAAATAGATCTTTAGTGTTATTTTTGTGTAATTACATTTTTTTTTTCCTTTAGATTAACAATACTGAGCTCAAAGAATGAATACTCTGGATGTCTCCATATCGCTGAAATCCAGTGGAGCTCCTGCTTACTCACAGATGTTAAGAAAATGTTTTGTTGCTATATCTTTCTCCTTTTCATTGTTGAAGCAGAAATATTACCAGCCATATGTGTATATGTGTACGATAATTTCCTCTTCCTACGTACATTGCACTTACTTGCATCATTAGCCAGACGGAACACAAACTGTTCTGTCTCTTGTTTTTTTAGTTTGTTGTATAGTCTGTACAATAGAACAACGTTTCCATCAAGCAGAAATGCCTGGTTTTCTAAACTGGGTTGAAACGTGGCCAGTCTGAACCTCGGTTCTGGTATTCATGCTTAGGCCAAGAAGATAGGCGGGGGTTCCCCCCCCCTGCAGGAGGACTCAAAGAGCTAACGGAGCACATCGCTGTTACTGGCTGGTTTGTGCTTCTAGTCCTGCTGCTTCCAGCAGGTTGAGCTGAGCGCTGATGCCATGGGGATTTTATGCTTTTTAATTGGCAGAATGTCAGGGTTAAGTTTTGTTCCCAAGCAGCTTAGGCAGTCCGGCTTACTGGGCATCTGGGCCGACAGCGTGGAGTTTTAAAATCTGTCCTTTTAATGAGTGCGTGTTGTCAGTGGCTTCAACTTCAGTTCATTTCTTAGGTGCTGCCTAGGGCAAACGTATTTGATTTTTATATCCTTCAGCGGGCCATGGCTGCTCCTGGGTTACGTGGCAGAGTAAGTCGATGGCGTTTCTCTGTGTTGCAAGGAAATAAATAGGGTCATTTTCTTTTGCCTACTTTTACTAATTGGGAGAAGAAAACCTTAATGTAGGGGAACGAGGGAAAGAAAAGGATTGGAGTTGCTACGAATATGTCATCCTGAGCTTCTGATACAGGTGCATGAATTTGCCTTTGACGAATGTAGTTGAGAGCAGTCCAGGAGGTAACCCCTTTTGGTGGCGTGTTTTCTAATTTAAGGATTAATCTTAGATGTTCTAAAATCTATTATTATTGTTTAGACATCCTCATTTATCATTAGATTAGGGTTATATTTCTGGCTCAGCACGGGAAGAATACTGCTCTTACCTCCTTGGCAAGACGTGCTGACCTCTTGGTTGAGAAAAGCAGGAACGTCAGAACTGTGACTGATTTTTTTGCCTGCCTGTGTGAGCAGGGAAGGGAGGAGAAAACACATTAAAAAGTAGATCAAATGGCATTGGTTCCATTTTTAGAAGATCACAGGAGAATCTGAACTTCTGTGAATTTTTGGAACTCATGTGGTAAGTTAATTTTACAGAAACCTCCTTTCCTCTCTTGGTTGTACCTTTCCATACTCTGTGTTTTGTCACTCCTGTTCTCTCATGCAGTGATGTTCCCTGTTGCTGTAGGTAATGAATAGGAAAGGAAATGCTTTATTCTACAGTCCCACAAACCATGTCTGAGCTATCTCTGCTTAGTCTCCCCCCTCTGAAACAAACCCAAACCCTCTTAACTAGTCTGCTAACACCCGCTGTGTGGGGATGTAGGACTTGAGGAGTTCATCCGATCAACAAGCATTATTGCAGTTCTTGGCCAGCATTTCCTCAGTTGACATATGCTTTTTTTCTACCGTAGTTTGAAACCCATAGTCATTCTTGGTACTTTCCACCTTCAGGCAGCTCTATGAGCAATTAATTCGGTTGAGATTTTAGCCATTCACAGTTCTGAGGCCAGAAGTTGATATTAGGATGTCTGCTTTGAATATCCAGGTATCACTTACTCTTTGATTTCTGTCATTTGACACAATTTTGAGCCCAGGAATTCGTGTTTGGCTGCAGTATCTCTTTCTCTTGACAGCTGGTGATGGTGAACATTTTCCTTTGTAGGTTGTTCTGGTGGTTTGGCCATTGAAAGGTGTATTTTCCTTTTATTTTTTCGTCTAGATTTCTCTATTTTCAGCTTTTAGCTGTTGTTTCTTGTTATGACCTTCTCCGCTATGGCAATGCGCACCGTCGTGCACTGCCTCTTCTTATGTGGGGGCATATATAACATTTCTGTCTCAGTCCTCACCTCTTTTGAGAGCCTTGTGGTCTGATCTCTGAATTCTCTTATTCTAGGGCATTTTGCCATCTTTGCCAAGACTTGAAGACTTGCACAGAGGAGTCTTGTATAGAATCACAGAGTGGTTTGGGTTGGAAGGAACCTTAAGGCCCATCCAGTGCCGCCCCCTGCCCTGGGCAGGGACACCTCCCACCAGACCAGGTTGCTCCAAGCCCCGTCCAACCTGGCCTTGAATTCCTCCAGAGATGGGGCAGCCCCCAGCTTCTCTGGGCAACCTGGGCCAGGCTCTCACCACCCTCACAGCAAAGAACTTCTTCCCAATATCTCATCTCAATCTCCACTCTTTCAGTTTAAAACCCTTCCCCCTTGTTCTGTTGTTCCACTCCCTGATGGAGAGTCCCTCCCCAGCTCTCCTGTAGGCCCCCTTCTGTATAACATACAGAGATAAACATCTTCTTTACTACTTTACTCTTGTTTTCTGTTCCTCTGTTACACACCCTTGGACTGTATTTTTATCTGTTTCGCTGAGAGGTTGTAACGTGGATCTCTGCTGCTTTCAGAGCCCTGTGCCACGGGGGTGTTTGTGCAGGGCTCTGGGACAACAAGCTTGGTGTGAGCGAGTTCAGGCCACTCTTCAGCAGGTCAGATATCTCTGGACAAACACGCTCTCCACGTGGCTGCTCGCCGTTTGTGGGGCTTCGTGATCTGCAAACTGAGATGGCATTTGCTCTAGTTCCCCTCTGGTCGTTGATAAAAATGTTGAACGGTACCAAGTCTCATGGAATGAATTAGAAGTTTGAATCCATAACGTGCTCCTGAGTGAGGTTTTCTGTGACATTTTGGTTTAGAAACAATCCTTTAACAAGTTACTATAGTAAGAAAAAAAAAAAGACCATACTATGAAAGCTTGGAAGCTTGTGGTGGTAAATAAATGATACCCGAGATATTAAATGACTAGCACCCTATCCCATCGGGGTGTTTTCTCTGTCTCTCGTTTGAAAGTCTATGAAGATGGAGGTGCTGGAAGCTGCAGCATCTCCTGCATCGAGGTGTGTTAAGAAATAGCTAAAAGAAAATTGGGGGAGTGAGAGCAGTGCTAATACTCTTTCGGTGCAGTCGCTGGAAGCGTTGAAGAACTGAACAGCATCGCTCGTGTGCTGGAACAGATTTACAGCTGGCGTTGGTAGCGGCAGAAGGAATCTGAAAGACATTAAATTGTTCTTGTTTGGTGCCAAAGTATGCAAAGCACAGCGAAGCAGGGACCTGCCTCTGGCTTCCACTCCTTGTACAAGCTGTTTATCTCTCAACTGTAGAACGTGTTTTTAATTGGACAGCTCTAACTAGGTGTTTATATGCACATTTTCCTGGTTTAAAGCTCTTGACCTATGAGTAGCCTTGAATGTGTTCTCGAGGGTGTTTCCTCTGTGTTTTTGGACTTAACAGTTAGAGCTTTGCCATCAAAATTAACTTTTAGTTTGGTAAACAAAAGGTGCCATCAACTCCTCAATGTGTAATTACAAGGTGCTTCTTTCAAAAGTTGCCAATTTAAATTCACATCCAAATCTTAAGTGATTGCTTTTGTTGTATTGACTTGAGAGGATTTTCATTTTAAGTACTCTCAAAATAATTGACGCCTGTGTTTGCCTACAATGAGGTTTTGCTGCAGCTTTCTCAAAATGTTGCCTGTAAATATTAAGCTATTTTGGAGGGTGTGAAGATGCAGTGTCCTTCCTTACCCACTTTTATTGCTTATTTACAGGTAAGGGACTGGGAAAGCCATTTATAGCATGGGGAGGGCTATGAGAACGCTTGCTGTCCTTTTTGAACGCTTTACCTCTCTGTTGCTAGGAAAGGATAACTGATTTTTTTGGGGGGGTTTTTTGCATCTCTAGAGTCACTACAGGGAATAACTGGAAAAAGGATGATTTTGTTCTGGGAAGTGTTAACAAAGGCTTTCCAAGTACCAGTACAAAGTTGCCTTTGTATCGCTTTTTATAGTTCTAGTTTTGAGAAACCACATGGCCTTTAAAATGATCCAAGGAAGCTTCCAGTGCGAGCAGGGTGGGCTGGAGTCATCTTCTAGGTGCGTGTTGGTCTTAAAAAAAAAAAAAAAAAGTATTTTCTTCTGGCTGCATAATGAATATTCAAGAAACACTCCTGAGCTACGCTTTCCTGGAGTTGTTTTTCAATTCTCCGGATGGATTTCTAAACATCAGCACGGTTGTCTGCATCAATTACGTTTTGGAGATCTTCCACGGTATAGAGTCATCAGGTCCTGCTTAGCTGAAAAGGGCAGCATAAATTACTGTCTGAGATGGCAGTCAGGGTACATAGGGCAGTATGGGTCTTGCGGAGAAATTATAAACCTGTTAGGTTTTCATTGTGTGTAATAAACAGTTAATTAGTGTTGGTGAGCTGGATCTGGTTTTAACACCTTCCCTCTCCCATCTGTGTTGGCTGAAATTTACTGGTGAGGTTAACACATGATAGAGCCCCACAAATAAACAAAATAAAAGATAGTACTATCAGACCTTGTTATTTAGAGCTTTCGTATTTGATCCTTGCCCGGACTCGGTGTCTCTTCTCCTGTCTCTGCCCCTCTGTATCCCTAGAGCTGCCCTTGGTGGCAAGTGTCACCTTCAGGCGCTGCGCGAAGAGGTGGGACAGGCCAGCTCGGGGCTCTGCAGAACTGGCCCATCTGGTCTGGAGATATCTTTAAAAAGAGAACTAGACAAAAAATGCAACACAAAATGAGATGAATGTCAATTGATGAAATACCTAGTCTTTGGGTTAGGCCAGAGCCTGGTGCTCTGTTGGGTCCTCGCAGAGTGGTCGGTGGTGTCTGTCCTGTGTGGCCACCGCACCGGTGCTGGGCAGCATTCCCGAGGGTGTCCTGGAGGTGGATGCTTCCAAGAGTTGGGCTAGGAGCTGTTCAGCCGTCTCTGGGAACAGCCCATAGACATTAAGGTGCCTTGTCCTCCTAAAGGTCTTGTAGCTGCTCAGTCTCCTCCTTTCAAATAGGTTATTTGCTTTTGGAATAACTGTCTCTTTTCTCTTGATCCGTGAAGGCACCGTATGGGTGTGGGCAGCCAGGATTTTTGGGAGGTGGCATTTGCTCATTCGCGTTCAGATGCTGCTTTACTTTCCTGCTCTCAACCATTGAGACCTCATGTCCATGCTGCCCCGTCCCAGGATGCCAGCTCTGCTTTCCAGCCGCGAGAGCAGAGACCAGAGGGCACTGCCAAATACTCTCTGATTTTTGTTAGCCGTGGCTTTATCTGCGCTAGAAAATGACCTTTTTTGTGGGTCCTCGTTTCTCTTTTTAGATATTCCTAGTGGCCCAGCTGCTGGTTTACAGCCTAATGCCTTCAGAGCTTGCAGGAATGGGTAGTGGGCTTGGTTAAATGTTTTAAAGTGGCACTTGTGGGTAACAACCCTGAATTTTATGGCTTGACTTACTATTTTGGGGAGTTAAAGGTCTATTGATTGAATTGATGGATCAGTAGAATATGCACAAGTGGTGCTGATTTGCTCTAGTGTTTTAAAATGTCATTTTCTAAAGTAAATGCAATATAAATGGTATTTTTTTGAGTCTCTTTCTGGTATTCTACCAGTGTAAAACTAATTTTTGAATATCTAAGGAGCACACTGGGCTCTTTTCAAGTGCAGTTAAGCAATCATGATCATGCTGTGCTCTTTTCCAGTGCATTTAAGAAATAACACTGGTAAGTATAAGCAAGGCTTTTCTGCAAAATTACTTCCTTTAGGTTGTTATCTGCACGGTCATGGAAACACGTGTTTCTGTGCACCTTCCTAGGCTGGTCCTGAAATTCAGTATGGACATAAATAGATTATTTCTGCTTTGACGTCTCGGCAACCGCACTCTGTGTTCCCTCCCCAGTCACCACTGGTTTCAGTGCTCTTGGGCACAGGGGGTTTATGCTGGAGCCTTATTTCTTATTTTACTCCGTTCACACCATTGAAGGCATCGTCCCTGTGACTTGTGGAGCAGCTTTTTCCCCAGGTATTCTCATTCTAAGCTCGTCGTATCTGACTTGTGTTGGTTTTTGTAGCTTACATCACCTTCTATCGTATTAATAATCCCGTTGGTGTAACTGAGCTTTCCTGTTGAGCAGTAACTGCCAGGGCAGCTGAATGAAGGCGTTCTGAAAGAAAACCGTTGCTTCCCCGTCTCCATTATCCTACTCCTTTGTTGTAGTTTCCTCCTGTCTCTGCACAAGAGCCGCGTTTCAAGGTTTGGCCTCGCTACTGAGACGCAGACTGCCACATTTATCCGTGTATTATTTCAAAAGAACCGTAACTCAGGGCTGTTCATAAAAGAAACCACTAATTCCCATCAGGAATGCTCACTATATGGAATGTATTCTGCGCGCTGACATCTTAATATCCTCTGTGCTTGGACAGATTGGAAAGAGCCATCCAGTAATTAATATCCAGGGAGGTCTAATAGCCTTGAAGCAGTTGAAGTGAATCCATCGTTCGTTCTTTCCTCCTTGTGTCGATGATGCTGTAGGTGACTTGGAAAATGCCCCGCTTGGAAGTTGGGTCTGGTTTTGGATGCACCCTTGTGGGGGGGTGAGAGGGAAGGAGACAGCGTATTTTTCTTCTGCCTTGTAATTGTGAAGATCCTTTTAAAAGGTGTAATATCTCTAATATCTGTGTGTCCTCTGATGCATTGTCTTTGCCCACCTTCATGAGAAGGTGGCTCGTGTGGGGGGGGAACTGACTGAATTGATTCTGTGATACTAAACTTACTGATAAATGGGCTTAAATCAACAAATTCATTTCATCACTGGCACTGAGTCATTCATTGGCAACAATTCTGGCTGCTAAAGATTTTGGGATGAAAGTGTGATTAAGTTCTTAAATTTTTTGTTAATTATACTGACTGGATCTCACTGCTACAATGTGTGGGACGGAATCACGGAATTGTCAGAGTTGGAAGGGACCTCTAGAGATCCTCTAGTCCAACTCCCCTGCTGAAGCAGGGCTGCCCAGAGCACATCACTCAGGACTGCATCCAGGTGGGGCTTGAAAATCTCCAGAGAAGGGGACTCCACGACCTCCCTGGGCAGCCTGTTCCAGGGCTCTGGCACCCTCACCGGAAAGAAGTTTTTCCTCACGTTTGAATAGAACGTCCCATGTTCCAGCTTGTGCCCGTTGCCCCTCGTCCTGTCACTGGGAACCACTGAAAAGAGTCCGGCTCCATCCTCCTTCAACCCACCCTTTAGATGCTTGGAAGCATTAATAAGGTCTCCCCTCAGCCTTCTCTTCTCCAGGCTGAAGAGTCCCAGCTCTCTCAGCCTTTCCTCATCGGGGAGATGCTCCAATCCTTCCGTCATCTCTGTTGCCCTGCACTGGACTCTCTCCAGTAGTTCCCTGTCTCTCTTGAACTGGGGAACCCAGAACTGGACGCAGTATTCCAGTTATGGCCTCACCAGTGCAGAACAGAGGGGGAGAATGACCTTACAGGTGAGGGAGGGAGAAGGACCTTACAGGTGAGAGAGAAACAGGGATATTCTTTCCCCCAAGCCATTTAACTTGAATTGTTTCAGAAAATGCAGTGACTCTCTTATGTTTAATCTTGGAAAATAGCATTTGTTGGGCCAGAGCTCTGAAGTATTTACCATCCAAATAAGGGAGAATAAGGGTCTAAAATCCTGTGTGGAGGCAGCTTTTGTTAGTTGATTTTTCAAATGCTGTGTTCATAACTCAGCGGTTAAGTGTGTGAGGGCTCCAAGATGTAAGGTTTGGCAAAGAGCTTCAGGCGAAGATCAAACAACGGGAAAGTGGAGGGGAGAGGAGAGGACGCGTGACTGTGAGTAACCAGAGTGGGTCGTTAGCCAAAGTTCAGATGATATTACACAAAAAATTACAAATCGCAAACATATTGGCTTCTGGAGATGAATGCATCTGGGAAACTAAATGGTGTGTGTGGTGTATATATAAGGAGGGTTTAGATGTTGGAGGCTTGTCCTTGCTTTTCATCCGAGTAGTGAAATATATGAATTTCATTATGCTTGTAGTGAAGCACCTGGTGTTGGAGCACTTGCTGTAGCACAAAGTGATAGCAATAAATGATGCTTAAGTGGAAGCCTCTCATCTTATTTGCCCTGCTGTTTCAGGAGGGAGGGAGCATCTCTAAGAAAGTGATATAAGCAGCACAACACACCGTGCTTTGCAAAGCAGGAGTGAGGAATCCTGGTAGAGGCAGTTTAAAATGGAGGGGCTGAGGATGGGAGGGAGAAGGGCAGCCCTGAAATCCTCCCCCAAGGGAGGAGGTGGACACTTTGTCATTAGATGGCAGGGCCAGCATCGTCCTGTATCTCCGTAATAGCCACACAGGGAAGAAGGTTTGGAAATAGGTTTTGAATAGTACTGGTTTTAATGCAGCTGTTGTTTTATGGCCTGGTATCCATTTTGTAGGGATTGAATTCTTTTCAGTTAAAGCTTTCCTCTGAAGAGGAAAACATCCCTCAACTCTGCAGAAGACACAGATCAAAATCATATTAAAATGTGGTCTGTGCTTACGGCTCATGTTTGCCAGAAATGTAGTTTATTCTTAACAGATTCAACATTTAGGCTTTAATTAATTGTTAGATTTAAATGTTAAAGTATTTTGTCTTCCTCTGATTCATTGTCTTAAGATACAGCAAAACAGAAATGCTCTATGGATCCCTTCGATGTGCCAGGCTGAAGGATGGGAAAAGAAGGAAAACAGATGGAATTCCCCCCAACTTGTTCCTTAGCCAGCTGCAGGGACGAGGAAGGAGAGGGACAGACAGTGCTGCCTCCAGCCCCACGGAGCCCCAGCTCCAAGAGGCCTGTGATGGCCACGACAGCAGACAAATGCTTTAACAAGCTGTTTGTCGGGGCCCTAGAAGCGAGAACCATTTTTCTTCTTGCTCATTAGGCACCGTTAGGTTGAACGCGCTCATAAATTTGACCTCAGTGTGACTGTTGGATTATTATCTCCTTGCTTTTTTTCTCAGGGTGAGCTACTTTATAGTGGAAGGAAAATATTTCTTTTATCATTTGCTTTAAGTATTGATAAATAAAGAACGGTCTCTGTGATGAGTATTTTAGTTCAGTTTGGACACTTTGTTATTCTGATGCCTTAAATTACCCAGTCTGTAACAGTCACCTTCCCAATATAGCCAGTGGTTTGTCAGCATCCCACCAGGGCTTGTTCCCGTCCACCCAGGAGTTCAAGGTGATGGGAAACACCCTGACTCTTTGGAAAGCTCTAGTATTTTGGAAAACGAAACAACCTGTCCCCACTCCCGTTACTCATAAAACCCCCCAAAGTAAGTAATAAAAAGTATATAAATATATAAAAGAACCCCCAAAAATATATGAAGTGGATAATAGTGGGATCACTGGAACTTAAAGAGAATAGCTTTGTTTGCTTTTTATCATCTTTGCATTTGCCTGACGTGGTGAGTGTTCAGTCTTTTGCATAGTTTCTGGGAGGAGGCATTGTTTTTAAGCGCAGGAAAATGGAGCTGCAAAGCCTCGAATCAGCAAGGCCTGCTTTCAAATGGGAATTGACCCTCGCCTTTGTAAAAACAATTTTCACTGGCTTGGCAGGCGGTGCGCCAAAGGAGATGGTGAGTAGGCAGAAATATTTTGCCAGCTCCAGGTAATTTATTTGGAATATTCTGCAATATCTGCAGGCAGCAAATCACATTGTGAAACTGGGTGGTGGTGGTGGGGGAAATATGTCTTTGTTTTTCCTGAGAGTGTTTCAAGTGTTTGTTAACTAAATGTTACAGGGATTTAATTTTTATATATGAAGTTTTAGTGACGTGTTTTTGCTAGAGTTTGGTCAACAGTGCAAACTAGCAGCATGGGCACTCCGGACTGCTTTTGTTCTCCTGGGTGCTACTATTTGGGAGGTTGGGCTGCATCCTTTGTGCCGCCGAGGCAGGTTTTATGTTGTCTCCTCCCTGCTGGGCTCCCTGACTTCACAGCACACACATGTATGCTCTGCACATCTACCCTCTGTCCGTCTCCAAGAATTACTACCCTTTTTAAGCAGCTTGATGACTGTGTGTGCAGGGTAAGGCTGCCTTCAGCTTGCTCCTTGAAGGCTGTCCAAAAAAAAAAAAAAAAGGGTGGGAGCGGATGCCTGCCTGCAGATAAAGCCCCAAATTTGCTCTGGAGAGGCCGTGGGAAAGCAGCCTCCCGGGAGCAGAGCATGGCCTGGGTGAATTACGGCTGCGGACAGCAGATGATGTACAGGCTGGCAGTTGGGGCACCAGCATCAAAGCACGTTCTCTTGGCACCAGGTTTTTGTTAAGATGCTCTCTTGCAGATTTGCATCACTGGATCCGAACGCTCGTTCCAGAGGATTTTTGGAGCCTGGTGCTTGGCTTGTACAATTCCAACAGGCAGTCCGTTACAACTCTCATTCGCTCTTTCATGTGCTGGCTTTCATTAAAATTCTTGCAGAACGAAAAGTTGGTGTTGGTAGAAAGGGGGAGAGCGACATGTTTCTCTTGGCAGTGGTGCTGGTTGTTCCTGCTCAAAGTCATCGTGGAGCCGAGATGTGAATAAAAACTGCCAGGTGGTTGGTGTTCTTGAGCAGCCAGAAGGATTTTGGTGGCACCACGGGGCTGGGAAGGGAACAGGGGGTGACAGCCCAGGCTTCAGCACCTCCTGGGGTCTCAACAGGGCTGTGATGCTGAGCAGTGCCCAGGGAACGTAGCGGGGAGCCTGCTGAAACCACCCACTTCAGTGGCTGTTGTGCTAATCTCAGCTGTGGGCATCTCTCCTCTTTGCTTTTGAGTTCGCCGCTAGAAAGGCAGATTTTTTGCTTTCTAGGTCTGTGCTGGTGATGGCGGGTGTTAGTGCTATGTCATGGACCTCTTGAATGGCCAAAAATGGCTCATCATGTTTGCAATTTCAGGAATTTGAGGTTTCAGAAACCTCTGAAATTACAACAGAGATTTCTTTATTTTTTTTTTTTCCCTGAAATGGCTGTTCACACTGATGCTGCTGCAGCACCAACGGTTATCCTGGAGGACAGACTGCGATTTCCCTTCCTACCTCATGAGTCCTGTATGCTTAATTTCTTGGCAAAAGCCTGGAAATATTAAATTTTGCTGTAGGAGATGCCTGAGGAGGGTTGCTCGGCTCTAGTCTCTGTCGTTTGTGGGTTGTACCGTGTACGGTGGCTCCGTTGAGTCAGGGAGAGGCTGCCCTTGTCACAAATCAGCAATCAGGTGGGTGTGATGGGCACAGTACACCATAATAATGGTCCCCTTTCATTTTCCTATTCACTGGACTCACTGTACGTGGCCAGGCTGTAGGACTAAAGATGTTTCATGGGAGTATAAGGAAGTGCTTGGATTTATCGCTCTTTGTAGTATTTTTTTTTTTTTTTTTTTTTGCTGTATGACTGTCTTCATATTTTATTAATGCACTTCCCTGTCTATCTCCTGGTCCATCTCTTTCCTCAGTCCTGGCACTTTTAGTGTAGCAGTTCTTGGTGCTGTGCTCACAAATGCTCTAAGCTGGTACGTCTGGAAGAAGCAGTTCTGCGTGTGCACCCCGGCATTCTTTGTGCCCCCATATGTGCTTGTGTGGCCATGGGGGGGCTGCTCGGGGTTCAAACTAACGGCTTTTTTGCGTGCTCGGGGATCATTCCCATTAACGCTTCACTGCGCCTGGATTCAAGGGAAGGGCTACTCCAGACCATGACCAAATGCTGTGGGCAGGAGGAGAGGTTTCCTTTGGTACCACTGTGGGGTTTTGTTGACTTAAGGTGTGTGAAATTATATGTATGCCTCAAGCAATTTGGGTTTTCTGCTCCAAGGAAAGCCTCCCCCTTCTTTAAAAGAGAAAAGGCAACAAAACCCCCTTTATAGTGGTGGTGGGGCCAATTCCTTCTGCTGCTTGTCCTGTGGCGTTTTAAGGCTGGCACTGGTGCTTATGGTCAGCATTTTCGTAGTCTTTCTAAAGAAATAAACCTCAAAATATTGTCATCGTAAATGTTTGATATTTTGCCAACTGCCATATTTTATGATTATGATCAAATTGGTGTAGTTTTTAGCATAGCTTTTTTCTTTATAACCTATATACTGAATTGAGCCTGTATTTAATAAGTTTGTTTGTTTTGCTAGCAAAATTAGGTGGAATATAACACCTGAATGTTGCTACTAGACTTTTGAGAACGTGTTCTCTGCCTTAGAGCTAACAGTCATCTTCTTTTACAGGGCAATCACTTTGACCAATATGAAGAAGGGCACCTGGAGATAGAGCAAGCGTCTCTAGACAAGCCCATAGAATCGGTAAGACACATACAGACTTATCAGCATCATCAACCCACCCAAAATTAGGCCGTGATCGGATGGTACTTGATGTGAATGCAGTCAAATTTGATAGGAGCGGGCATCGTTTTGTTAGTACAGGGTTAATTTTTTTTTTTTGGTGGTAAATTGCATGCTGAGACTAAGTGGGGCCAGGGATTTAATCTTTAAGAAGTTGTCCTAAAGCTATAGGTGAATTTAAATTTTACTTCAACGTGATATTTCAGAAATTACTCTTTCATAGATATTTATTTTGTTAAGGTTTTATACTTTTGGTTGAAGAACCAGTTTAATTCCTATGCAGACTTGATGAAATACTGTAGTAGAATGTATTTTGATCCTTTTTTTTTTTTTCTTAGTTTATATTTTTGGAAAACTACTGGTGTGTTAAGGTGCTAGAATTACACCTGGCAGTACGGAAACACGGATGCATTACAGTATTAGTATAGCAGTCCTTCCCCATGAATCTGAAACTGCGCCCTGAGTTTCTTTAAAGTATCGCTTTGCTTTGAATTAGGTATGGAGGACACAGCCATAAGATGGGGAAAAATTAAGTTTTGTTTAGTTTTACTTTTTTTTTAAGCTTTTTGGAGCTTTTAATTTTTTCTGTTTGCAAAGCAGCTCCCGCTAGTCTTGGGCACGAGAGCTTGTTCAACCTCAACTGGCCCGAACTTGGGCATTTAGCTTTAGTTAAGTTTCATTTGCAGTTTCAGTACCAGAGCACAAAAACTTATATATAGTGAATTATCGAGGGTCACTTAGTGGTGTGTGATTAAGATCAGATTTTTTTTTTAAGTAAGTGCTTCTGAAGTATTTCTTTTCCCTATTAATAACTGAAATTCTCTGTTAAAGTTTCTTCGTGTTAGTCTGCACTTAGAAGAAACTTAGCGTTAGCAAAAGATCGTTATATATATTTTTCATTCGTGTGTAGGTTGGTGTTGTGTGTGTTTGTGTGCGTGTTAGATGTTTACCAAAAATTTACACAACTTGGGGTGTTCGACATTTTTCTTCCGCAGCAGTTGGCCCATATTAGCTAAGCAGCCATGATCTGGTTTGTATTGCACGGTCTGCCTTTTTTAATTTCTTCTCTAGGGTTTCCTTTCCCCCTTCTTATTTCTGTTCTTCTGGTCCAGTGAACACTGCATATAGTACCTACTGTCTTAATGTGCTGGCATGATGCTAGATTTAGGCATGGCAGTAATTGATGACGCATGAGATAATGCTGCAGAGATGGGAATTCGTATTCAATCTTCTCCTGAATACTTCAACCTTACCTTGTGATATGGGGATTTTAATTAAAATGCCAAGCTTGTTTCCTTTATGCAAATCTAATGAGAAATACTTGTTGGTAGCCTGCTCTGTGCCACGCTGGAAATTAGCATTTCAAAATAATTCAAATACTACTTACAGACTAGACTGGTTATCTGATTTCTGAAAGTGTTTTCCCAAAGAGAGGAGCAGAAGTGGTGACGGATGAGATCTCTCGGGTGTTCTGGAGGGAGTGAGCCCTACGGAAGCGTGTAAAACGGGGACGAGCGCACTGGACCCAACAGCAGGGACACTGAGACTCCCAGTGCAGATTTAATGCTTTATTGCGGTTTGACTAATGTTGAACTGCGGCAGAAAAATTAAATTCAATTACAGCTGTAATATTTTATTCATATATATCTCACCACCCACGTCAGGACATTTTTAATCTTTAAAACTTTTTGGTGGGTTTTAATATTTACAGTTCAGCCTTATGGTTAAATTTGCGAACAGTTTGATGGAGGAGACAAGAGAATGGCTTACCTCTTTGGGAGGAGAAAGAGTTAAAACTTCCAATTATTATTACTTTAAAGTCCAATTTCCTTCACTCTTCTTCTGCCTGTAATAGGAGAAACAAGCATTTGAGTTGCAAGACCCCTAATACGGGACATTAAACTCTTGGAAGGAGTCACAGAACTCAGTAAACGGATTGTCACATCAGCTGTGGTCTGTGTCAGAGCACACTTGAGCTGGCTTCATGTGCTAGCCCCAGAATTTAAAAGCTACAGCTGCTGTATGGGGTGTTTTTTTGGTTTCACGAAGAAGCCTGGTGTCAGAAACTGCAGTCAGAAACAAACCAGTCACTTTTAAGGTTAATTTTCACATCATCTTCATTAAGTACATTGTTGATTCTTAAAATCTGCAGCTGGAAAGCATAAATAATTTTATCGAGTTTCCTGACACCCGTGAAAATGATTTTGTTCCCACACTATTAATGATCTGTGTGCTTTTTTAAATTGGCAAATTACACGAGTTTTTCTTGTCAGAGTTCGGTGGTGTACCTCTCCTGCAAGATTTGTCCCTGGGAAGGAGGTATTCACACTGCTTTTTCTGCTGCTTTGTACTTTCTGCTGTTTGCTCACCGAGAAGTGAGCAACATCCTTGAACTGCAATTGGGAGGGGAAGGAGGAAGGGCAAGTATATAATTTGCAAATACCACACATGTAAATAGTTGCAATATTAACATTTATTCACAAATTGTTTTATAATCCTTAACCAGTTCTCTGTTAGCAATTCAACTGACCTTTCCAAAGGAATCTGCTCGGAGTAATGAGCAAGAGCCTTTGCTTTATGTAAGGGGAATAGTTTGGATGACAAATGTCTTTGTGCGGGGAAGGGTGTGTTTAACAACAGCGGATCAAAACACTTCCCGGTTAAAAGTTGGGTTATTCTACAGGTTGAAGAGTGGATTTAAGTATATTCTCTTAAATGTGCTTCTTGCAGCTTCTCACATCTCCTTAGTAAAATGAAAAGGCTTTAAAGACGGCAGGTAGCACGCATTTGGAAATCCCAGGGGGCAGAGGGTTTCCCTCGGAGTTTGTCAATCACCGCTGAAGTGAGATCCATCTCTGCAGCATTATCTGTTGAGAGGTGCTGACTGTACTGCTACAGCATGCAACTCAAAGGTGGCTGGAAAAATAGGTTTGGGAGTCTACAGATCATTACAATGTTGAAACGTGTCCTCAATTAGTGTAACTAGTATTTCTGTTCCTGTGGAAATCCTGCTTTGTACAGCTTGTTTAGGCCAAAGATGTCTGGACTGACACATGCGACTATAACCAAAGTACATTTATGGAAAACAGAGCTGACAGGAGCTAGAGGATGTGCGTAGCCAAAATGAGAAGCCAGCTATTTTCCATTACTAAATTGAAGAAAATATTTCATATCAATGGACTCTTCATAGCAGCAAGTACTTTTTTTTTTTTTCCCCACAAATAACATTTTTTTGTTGTTCTGGTTTGAAAGATGCTGCACTTCCACTGGCTGTTCACGTCAGTGCAACCACTGGTGTCTGGTCTCCTTGAAAAATCAGAGCACTTAACCCTTTCTTAAATTCAAGAAGCTGCATCCATTTGTTTTAAAATATTTTAAGTGCACTGAGTTTGGGTGCTCAAATGGGCAGTCACAAAGTATTGCAGCTCTGATAAAATCCGGATTTTCTTCACATGAGTTTCCTTATTTCCACTTGTTTACTGAAGCTCGTAGCTGTGAATTCCTGGTTTTGGTTGTCCCCGCAGTACAGGTCACGCAGGAGAGGACGTTATGCCCTTAGAGAGCCCCGTGAAGAAGCAGCCCTTTCCCTGTGCAGGGTGTCAGGGACTCGAACCAAGCTGTCCCCGTCGCAGGTCGGAGGCGAGACTGTATCACCCACTTATTGCGGAGCTTGTTAGTTTGTCCTTGTCGTAACTAACAAATGTCCTTTCCCCCCCCCCCTCTCTCTCTAATTCCGCTCAGTTACACAAGGAGGTCCTTGAACTCCAGGAGGTTTCAGGCGGCAGCGGGTAGTGGGTTGACGATGGCAGGCTCTTGTAGACGACTGTAGGAGCTGCGCTGGGTTGTGTCGCACTGTATATCTGTACAGATCTGTGGACTCCACTAGTTCCAAAGTGTCATTTGATGAGGCTGCTGATTTGACATTTAGCAGTAGCCACATGTGGACAGCGCTATAAATAATGTGCTTCTTGAAGCTGAATGGTGTAGCATTACTATTTGGCTTTTCTCTCTAGTCTTCATTGTGTCATCTGTAGTGAGCTATAGGTTTTGTTTTGGGAATCTTTTCAACCTCTTGTTTGCATGGGTTCACCCAGTAGCATCCGATCCTTGCTTATAGATTCCTCGATACACAGTCAGCACAGCTTACAATCCACTCAAGAGACGTATGGTTCCTGCCGAGCGCTGAACGATGTCAACACCGTGCGTGGGCATCTGACGGAAAACCCGTATTAGGCAAAACTGTGGTTTGGTTTATCCGTAATTCAGCTCAATCCACTGACTGCGGGTTATATCCTACATGCAACATCATCAAAACCTTTCAGTTCCTGTATGCATCTTTTCATTGTATGCATTATTGATTTATTTTTTTTTTCTATTGGCCAGGACCTTTTTAAAAAAATTTGTGCTGGGGATATCCCGATATCTGGAATCACTGGGATGTGTGGGGAGCAGTAAGGGTGCAGGGTGGGCAATTGGGGAGGCCAATTTGAGCTGTTGGAGAAGGTCTTTTTGGATGAGATGCTCCAAAGTAACTCTATGAGAGTTTGGTGAAGGCAAGACCTTTACATTTCCTACACACTTTGGAAAAGTTACGCTTCATCTGTGTAAATTCCCCATCTGTAAATAGAACTGATCACTACTGAGCGGTGAGAGTGATGCCGGGAGGTGTAAAGGGTTCCATGGAGACCCTGCCCAGCTCCTCTGTCCCATGCCCAGCATCCCCCAGCCCGGTGCTCATGTCTCCATGGCTGTTGCCCAGACCCATGGCGTTGCTGTTCTGAGTTAAATGAGAGCTCCCTTGCTCACTCAAATACCTACTGGAGAACTTATTCGGGCTGCCTCAATAATTTTAGTTGTGGCTGTAACACAACGAGCTCCAAAACTATGGTTTAAGAAGGTGAGGAGGCTCGTGCCAGCTCTCCGTTGACAACTGGGGGGAGTTCCTCCGGGGGCTTTGTAGATGGCTCAACTCTTCCTGTATGAGAATTCCTACGATGTGAGGGTAGTTTATTCAGAAGGACTGACAGTTCTTGCCATGGACAGGAGGTTTGGTGTAAAACAAGACATCTTTTCTATGTGAAAGAGTCCATAATCTTACAGAACTTTCACTTAAAAATGCGATTATTTTTTTTAAAAAAAAAAAAAAAGCTACCGGCTGTTGCAACGTTTGCTGCCCCGTGACAAATTTTGGCCCCGATATCCCCAGCTATTCCCTAGGCTTTGCAGAATGGCTCTGGCGTGGGAGCCTGGCAAGCCTGGCGTTCCATAATTGAATTTTTAGGGCAGCGTTTCTGCCGAAGAGCAGTCCTGCCAGTCTGCCTCTGCGATAGTGGTTTGAACCTGAGGAGGAAGGTAAAAGGTGGCTAGAAATGAGCGGGTTACTGACTAGGTCCCAGCTCGGATGTTAATATTAAACTCCCTATTCAGTGAAACAGAAGATGCTCCATTTCAATTCAGTCATATTTAAAATTAGAAGTAGTTTCACTGCTTAAGCAAACAAATCAAAGTGATTGAATGGGGGAAAAAACACCCCCTTCCTGGGAATGGAGACAGGATAATATTCAGGCCTAATTCCGATTTATGTCAAACAACTCGCAACCATCCTCTTGAGTGGTTTTGTAAAAGTGGTGCTAATGTGTATAACCCTTCTAAATTTTTCTTTTTTTTCCCTTTAACATTTGTTTACCCCTTCACTGTGTCAGTCACAACACACCGCTCTTGAATCTCCCAGCTGGTCTTGACTTGTTGAATTTATTTTATGCTTTCACTCTTCTTTAATAAATACATTACTTGCAAGCAGTGAATTGAAAACAAAGCAAAAGAAAAAAAACTACCATTAGTGATTGGACAGTTTCTTACTTTGTGTTACATTTAACTGTTCTTTTGACAGCCCAGTTTTTAAAGCCAGGTTCGTATGGAAATGCTTTCACTCCACTTGCACTGCTTTTGGAAATAGCATATTGCTTCATCTGTCTGTTTATTTTAGTGCATTCATAACACAACACAGTCAGCACAATGTCTCATCTCCACGGAGCAAAAGATTGCAAAGTACTCCTTGTCCTTTTGATTTTTTTTTTTATTTTTATTTTTTTTTTATGGAAAATGCAGCCATTTTTGTCAGCAGCGGCTTTTAAAAATCGGATTCAATAATCCTTTGTGAGATACGGGTGCGATGCTAACGGTAGAACAATTAGTGTGTTATCCACAACCAACCCCGTTCAACTTGGGGCCCCTTTTTTGCATGAAGGACTGGGCGGTGGTTGAGGCCGTTACAGAAACGGTCTGTGGGAGATAGATTTGCAGGTAAGTTATCCTACGCTTTCCAACCGACAGTCTTCTCCGTGGTATTTGTGGTTGGAATCCATATTTCTTCATTTTTTCCTTTTTTTTTTTTTTTGGCATAAACTGATTTAAGCTTTTATAACCAGACATTTCCTTACTTCTACTTTTTCTTTTTTAAATTTTTTTTCCATGTAGCCCTCATTATGTCCTGGGGGAGAACCAGTAGTGTGGGAAAGGCGTATACTGTTGTCTTGAAAAATACAGCCAGACAAAATGTCTTGCTTTGCTGGTATATCAGGAAAAAAAAAAAAAAAAGAAATTTATCCTTGATAAAATCTTTTTGAGGAAAACTGTATCCATGCAGCCAATATCTTTGGGGAAGGTTGTGTCTTTCAAGCTGATTCACCAAAGTTCTGCAAACCGTGTGGTCATTTTCTTCAATGTGGAGTGAGTGAAAACCCCACTGCTATTCTGATTTCTGTTAACGACTTGGTTATTTAATTAAAGAAACCTGCAGCATATATACCTTTTTTAAATTTTATTTTTTTTTTAAGATTCCACGTACCACTTAATGTTATGGATTCACAGCCTGTTATAACTCAGGATATTCCGGTGTTACCTTGAGTTGTGGTTTGCCTTATGACAATTGATAATCAACAAAGACGTATCTGATTTTTATTTTTATTCTTTTTTTTTTTTTTATGATTAAAAGGTGAATGCGGTCCTAACAGAGTCCTTCTTTGAGGAGCTGACAGTTGGTCACTGCTAGTAAACTGGTCAGTAAGGGACAAGCTGTCAGCTGTTGATGGTTTACACGGGCGCCGGTAGCGCTCTTATTCTTTGTTTGGGGGAAGAAATCTTGCATAAAAACTTAATGAACTCCACGCAGAGCCCTGCTCAGCCCTCATTTCAAAAGCTGACACTTAATTGCTGCGTCAGTACTTTTCCACTTATTCCAAAATAGCTTTTTTTTTTTTTTTAGGAAGATGAGACATTATGCTTATTGTTTCCCCTACATGCACTAATGGTTCCTTGCTGTTAACTTATTGCTAGGCCTGTTTCATTCTAACATCTTAGTATTTTTGTTAGTTTACATGTGAAATGCATCACCCAGTCTGTGCTTGAGCTCATTTTATTTAATTGATTTTATTTTTTTAATTTTTTTTTGTTTTACTAACTCACTGTTTTTTCAGTTTAATATTGGCTGCATGCTAGTTTATATATATATATACATATATAAAAAAACCCAATCAAGTCTAGCCTGGATTTTGCTATGATTGTGTTTTGGTTTCTAGTGGTGGGGCAGTCTTGCACTTACAACTTACTCAGTATTATAAAAGCCTGACACACAAACAAAATGACTAAACACATTGTAGATTTTCTTTACCAAAAAAAAAAATAAATCTTAAGTGGTGCTGTCTAGGTGATGGATATGATTGTATAAATAGCTTGATTTTATGCTTTTTACTGTCAATTTTTATTGGTACACTTTATTTTCTCCCACATTGCTTTTTTTTTTTTTCTCTTTATTTTAAATGTGATGCACAAAAGTTGCCCAGCACACCATCAGAAAGTGACCGTCCCCGATACCCCGTCCCCCTGGAAAAATTCTAGCCAGCAATTTTTGACATTTGTCTTTCCCTTTTATTGGGCATATATTGCCTTTTCAGTAGCATTTTTTTGCATGCATATATATGTAGAAAAATCTCTTGCTCATCACATGTTTAAATGTCAGCGGGAAGGGAAGAATATATTATTGGAATATTTTTGGTTTGTTTTCTCTGTTCTGTCTGTCAGGATAATATTGGACACCGCTTACTCCAGAAACATGGGTGGAAGCTGGGCCAGGGATTGGGAAAGTCACTGCAGGGTAAGTCCAGTAGCTTGTTCTGAAACGTTCAACACCAGCTTCAGTCTTTAACAAAATTATTTCTGCTTTTTTTGTTTTTGGTGGTGGTTTTTTTGGTTCCTAGATTAGATTTTCTTTCCATTATTAATATATTCAAACAAATGCACTGTTGAGTTTCATATTTAGCAGTTTGCGAGTGGAAGCCTCGCTTACCGGCACAGGTTAGAGACGGCGTGTGTGTCATGTACGAAATCACCGCGTTTGGCCTCGGAGGGAGGTGAATTAACTGCCTCCGCGTTAACAGGTAGTCGTGCGGCTTCTAAAACTGCAGTAACAATATTTTGCTGGCCGGATGCTTTGATATTGAAAGAATTAAAAATACGAGCTGGTTCGGGTGATCTGCGTGCATGTTTCACGGTGGCGTCAGAGCCATTAGACGACGAGTAAAAGGCTCTGCTGAGGACTGGAAGTGGTGGCAGAGTTTCTCACGGATGGGCTTCTGGTTTCTCTGCGGGGCTTTCACGACTTTGACTTAACTCCTGTTCCCCAGCAAGTCTATTTGTCAGGGATTCGGCAAAACTGCTTGAGACGCTGTAGTGTTGGTTGAACCAGTGCACTTAGTCCTCGTGCTGTCTAGAGCCTAAATTCTCCCTGTGATGCTAAATCCCGTGGTTTTAACTGAACCAGCGCTGGTCAGTCCTTGTGGGTTGCATTAGCCATTCCCCTGGCCAGTAGCTCCTGTTCGGCAGAGGTCCTGGCTGGGGTGGGAGCACACAGCCCTGTTGTGTTGAGAGGAACCGAAGGCCATGTTTCCCATCAGCTGCTCCTGGGCTGCTGGTGTATCCAGCGTCCAGTGCTCAGTATTTACCATGGGCACAGGACTCGGTGCCTGGGTGGGTGCTGTAGACACCTCTTGAAGTGTTTGGAACTGCATTCATCCAAGTGTTTGTGTGTGGTGTTTTTTTTTTTTTTTAATGTGGTTGGACTTGATGATCTCAAAGGTCCCTTCCAACCACTCAGATTCTGTGATTCTGTGAGTGACTCACTCGTGTTCCCATACCTTTAGTCCAAAAACCTGGGAGCCTGTAATTGGATTCCCTGTCCCTATAGCGAGCCCCTTAGAGAGATGAGTATTTCCGTGCCATGGAGCACTGTCAAGAGGTAACAAGTTCCCTGAACTCTGTGAATGTGTATTAATTCCTTGGATTAAGGCACTCCTAACTCCTCAGGACGGTGTTGGTGGTTAATGCTTCTTGCTTCCTCTAACATGGCTTCATTTGAGATCCTCTGGTTAACGCATGGTGCTCCTGCAGTCCTCTCGTGTCCCTTGTTGGTGCCAAAGCTCAGGACGTGGTTGTAGTTGTCACTTCTTGGGCTTCTGCTTTGGCATGGCGTTCGCTCTGTGTGTGATTGGGTCTGTTTTCTCTTTTGGGTGCCCCGTATCGCTCTGCACGTCACCCATGTGGAAACGTGGAGACTTTGAAAGAAGCCAAAGCGCCCGCACAGCCCTGAGGGGCCCTGAGCCGTGGGGTGTTGCGGGCACCGACGTGATGGAGCAAACAGCAGAGGACTGTACAATCCGGGTTTGGGGCAAGAGTGTGGTGTCACTGTGTCCTGAGGGTGGAGAGCCAGGGTCTCCCCTGGGGTTGGTTGGACATTTGCATTTGGATACTTGTTCAGATTTAGGTTTTCCCACTCAATATTTCGAAGCGTTGAATCTGTACCGTATCTCTTTGCGTATTATTGAAGCTCTGGTGATTTCGACTGTCTGGAAGTGTCAGAGAAATCCTGGGTAGGGGCTGTGAGGGTTTTCCTGTGCCTCCTGCATTTTAATAGAAATGCAGGAGTAAAAATAGCCTGTTCCATTTAACCCCGTAGGTGCTGAAACCTCCCTAACGAAGGCTCCGCACAGCGGGCAGGAATTGGTTCTGCTCCACATACAGATGTCAAGGGCGCTCCCCCTCAGTTCCCAGCAGCTACAGCCTGTGCCTGTTGCCTGTGGCGTTGATGGTGATCGTGTTGGGAGTGCTTAATTCATTAGCCAGTGACCTTTTTACATGAATCTTAGATTGTCCCAAAATCCAAATATAAACTGCCAGGAAGGAAACATTTGCATCCAATTTTAATCTTATTCGAGGAGCTTGAGGAGTAAAGTCACTCGATGCGCACTGGAAATGGAAGAGCAGAACAAAAAAGTTCTTCCCCTCTTCCATGCTCCCTTCCTGTTCTGAAAAGGCCAGGAGAGGTTTCTGGAGAGATGTAAGGAGAGCAAATGCAGAACATTGCTGTTGGGAACTTGCTTCATGCTGTTCTTGAGCCTAAAATCTTAAACAGCCTGTGGTTGAGAGGTGTAGTAGAAGTAGAACCACTTCAGACAGGCTGTAGCTGTGGGTGAACACAGAATCCGACCTCCTGCATTTGGCTGCAGAAGTCCTTTGCAATAAACGCTCAAAAACCTAAATTTTGGGTTACATACATGGGATTGATACTGCATTCATCTTTTTTTCCATGTAGTTGACTTCAATTTTAAAGGAAGTTGATGAATTCAGAGTGCTTATTTTTGTTATGTAGCTTTTAATTCCTGTTGTTCATCTGAACTGGGGCTCCCTCTTTAGTTTTGGTGAATCTAAAAGTTATGCTACGTTATATTTGCCAGTCCTAAATACTTATTTTTTCTAGTAAGGCCGTAATGTTGTTGTTCAAGAACTTCACGCTGCAGGACTGTGATGGCTTCCTCCGTGTTAACTACCCGCTGTGGGTATAACCCAGTGGTGAGAGAGCTGAACTCTTTCCCTGGATGGAAGCTGGAATAGTCTAAAATTCACACTTGCCAATTACTGGTGCTAAAAATGTTCTGTTGTAGTACAAAGGAGCCCAGCAGATTGGCTCATTCTCTGCAAAATCTCAACAGCGCAGTAGTTTTGTACCCACCGGGGCTGCTGCCTCGTGGTGTAACTCGTTAACCATCGTCTGCGTAATGCTGGTGGAAGAGCTGAGCCGCTCGGGTAAGAAACCAGGTAATTCATGTCCTTAATGACAGGAGCTGTTACTCCAACACATCTGCATCCTTTGTTTTATTTTAGATGCTTTTTGACAGGGATAGTGCTGTCATCTCTGACCACGCGAGGGCTAGAACACTGGTTCGGAGAAGCTCATAATGAATTCAGCAGAGTCATTCCTCTGCTCATCTCTTCTGATGTTTTTCACATTTTTCTTTCCACAAACAACTTGTGTTATATTTGGAAACGATGCTTCAACTTGCTCACAGCCAGTGAATATGAAAAAGCAGAACAGGGGGTTGGGAGTTGACAGGGATCTCTTTTAATCTGGAAAGTGTGGTTTGGGGAACCACTCTTCTATCGCGATTATGAGATGGTTGTGCTCTAATGAAGGACAAAATGGTGACTGAAGACCATTTACTCTTTTGAGGAGGGATGACAGGACACACATAGAGTTGATGATCTAGAATTATGTGGTTGAGTGAAAAAATAAAGCCAGCAAAAGATGTGGTTTAAAAACACTGGTTGACCTTCATGTGAAGTTCTGTGCTAAATGAGACCAAGGATTCTGAATAATAAATCAGAGAAGTTTCACAAGTCAGAAGGGGAAGGAGAGCGCTGAGTGAAATCTTAAATTCAAATACTAATGATTTCTCTTGGAATAACTATTTCATATTAAGTTAAAGTATTATTATGAAAAGCATGGAGAGATTGACGTGCAGAAGTGGTATAATTTTAATCATACATTTGAAAATATTTTTATAAGCTCTTCACACTTCCCCTGTGTTTTCAATTTTTTGACAAGTCTTGTTTAAAAATAATAATTCTGTGCTGAGAACTTCTGTTTTGGTCCTTGTGTGTTTAATATGAGATAATAGTTCTCTAGAGGTAAAGGTGCAAGACAAACACCAGGAGTTTAATCTCATTTAATTAGACTGGGGACAACTGAACAGAGCAGGTGAATGTTATCCTTAGGAAAGACAAAGGATTTCTGGCTTTGCCAGGAATCATGGGAATATGTGACTTCGTTTGATGTGCTCAGAAAGTGGATGACGTGTAGGACACGCCGTGCAATGACCTGGCATTTCAGACTGATGTTCTAATCTATTCAAGAGAGCCAAATTATCTAGCTTGTTTGAGGAGTCACAGCCAAAGAATCCTGTGGCTCTCTGGGATGAGGTCAGGACCACAGCGTGTGTGTGTGGGAGGAAATATCTGATAAAGCTGGTCAGGGTGGACACGATAGGCTTTAAGGGTAGTTAATGCCCCTGTCTGGTATTGCTGTGCTGATTCCTGGCTGTCCTAGCGGGGGCTGCGGAGGGAGGGCAGCCCCCAAGGGATGGTTTCCCTCAGAGAGAGGCGGTTTGGGGAGCATGGACTGGTCAGTTGGGAAGGTTTGTCTGATGTTTTCTGGTCATTCGGAATGGACCCTCAGGAAGGATTGCCCAGCTTTGGTGGACAGGGCTAGAGCACATACTTACCTGGTTGCCCCCTGAGTAGGTACTGGGTAGTAACTGTAACTATTCAATCTAAATTTGCCTTTTTAAAGTCTTCTCATAACAAAATGTGTCTGACTGCAGCCTTAACACCTTAAAAATTGCTCCAGCACCTGTACAGAAAGCAGTTGTTTCTCATACCTCCAGCTGTCTCCCTTTTCACACAGAGGGGAGCGTGTAATTAATTTGATAGGTTGAAAAGCAGTGATTTAACTCGTGTTCACGCAGTATTCCCAAGGCTGGGATTATCCTGGTCTTTGTGGTATCTCTGAGAGGTGAATCAGAATCTCGTATTTTGCTCTGGCAACAGATAACTTATGGTTTTTGTCACAGCATAGTTACTCTTAAGTATTTATGTTGTTGAACCAAAGAGCTTTGATAAATAGGAGGTTTTCACGTCGGACTGGAATCGAGCCTTGAAACTTCTATGAAGTTTGCTCCTGGGTTGTCTGTAGGGAACTAACGCAGCTCTTCTGTCGCTTGATTATTGTTGTGATGAAAATGTTACTCGATGTGAAATAGGTTTCAAGGTGGTTGGCAAGGCTTTGTGGGGTGCTCTTTTGTACTAGCACTTGGGTTATCTTGATTTTTTTCAGAGACTAAAAGCAGCAGGTGGCTATGTTTAGAAAAGGGTGGTCCCTTTTGGGGCAGATAAATGAAGTATCAGTAGGTTTACCTGCAGCCTTTGGTCCAAAAGAAATGCCTTCCGTCCCCTGATTCCTATTCCTATTTAGTAATAGCTTCCTTTTTTGTTTGCTTATGTTTTTAACAAAGTTTTGGCATCGTTTCAGCATGACTCTTCTGAAAGGCCGGTTGAGTCTTCCTGCAATGCTCATGTCGTGCTGCCGTGGAGGAGGCAGTGCCGTGTAGAGCTGTGACCCCCCCCCCCGCCTCCTGCAGCTTGTTCTCTTCTACTCGGGCTAAAAACCAATAAACCCTTTACAAATTGCCGAGACGGTGCTGTTCCTGTTGATCAAGGTGTGCTGCAAACTCACGGTATAAACTGTTCTGGTGGCACATAGACAGGAGCAGTTACAAGTGTGCGTAACAGAACTTTGATTTTATTTTTATCCTTTCATGAGCATCTAAATTATCTAACAAGGTAGCACAGTCAGGTATATCAGATTTGTTAGAAAATGCTAGAATTCAGTTCTTCCATCTAACTGTATTTTTATCACATGGTTTTCAATTAAAAAAAAGCACAAGTGGATTTCTGCTCTGACTTGCAAATTCTGTGATGATAAATATAGTCATCACTTCCCCCCTCCCCCCTTCAGTTATACTACGATGCGGTTTTGATTTGGCACGTTCTTCCCTAAATCTGTTCAGACAAGCTCTTGTTTTCTTTCCCTCTTGGAATAAAGGCTGAGCAGAATGAAAGATCGGAACAGTCTGAAGGGACTGCTGGAGGGGGAGAGCCCGCAGGTGAGCGGTGGTCCTGTGGCTTAGGCAGGAAATAGCCCTTCTCTGGCAGCCTTTGGGATAATTCTCATTTCTGAGATCAAGCTCGGGAAGAGTCGCTAGTCCAAGCCCCCGTCAGGTGGCCGCAGGTGATGCACACTGTGTTTTCTGGATGCTGGCTTCGTTAGACGCGTGGGGAGTGACGAGCAGAGCTTTGACCACTCGAGCAACTGGGATCAGTCACAAATGCTATCGCTCGGCAGCTGCGGCTGGAGAAATAAGCTCTGGGTTTGAATTCCAGAGGTCTTGAATCCTGGCTCTGTCACCAGTTGGCCAAACGGCTTACAGCTAATTTATTAATGTATTTTTCCATTTGTGAAATCCTCTGATCTCATGAAGGCAGACAGAGTGGATGTTTGTGAGGCCTTGGGAACATGGAACAATGAGCATCCGAGAAAAAACACCACGAGGAAATGAGGAATGTTAGATTTCTTTCTGGGTTCTGAAGCTTTGTAATAAATACAAGAAAATATGGAAGAGAAAGATAAAAATGTTAAACAGTGCCTTTATTCATTAAGTGGGGAATGATTTGGCAGGCTGACCCAAGGAATAGATGTGAACACAAGCTTATCTTCTTGTATCTTAACACGTCCTCACGGGAATCTGAATTCTGGCAGAGACTGACATTTCCACGCTTGTGTTTGCAACATAAATCATTGCAATAGTTTTAAGGGTGATGTTTCCATTTGAAGTTTAGCTTTGAAAAACCTGGGTGATGTGGCTTTGGAAGCCTGTTATCTTCACACCGATCTTCATTGCTCTGTGGAAATCCCCAAGACCACAGAGGGTTTACTCAACGTCCCCGTTGGGGAACCACTTGTCCCCTTGTTTGCTTTCGAACGGGCAAGATCCTTCCTTCGATGCCGGGTGATAATTTTATGGGTTACTTGTGTGTGTGTGTGTGTGTGTGTAGTCAATGAAGTCATTGTCCTTTCAGTGACACATGCTTCTGGTGACAGAGATGTCCTTCTCTTGGCTTAGTATTGGGCTTTATTGCCCTTTGTGTTGGTATAATGTAGAAGCAGTTTTATTTAACTGAAAGGTGGGTGCGTGGGAAGCGAGGGGTCCTGGCTGTGCATAACCTGCTCCCCCCCTCTCCGCAGCGTAGCCTTAAATCAGCCCTTTCATCCCACCAAGATGAAGACAGACAGTGACTCATCTCTGATTTCTAGTCTAGATCAACCAAGGTTTATGCTCTTGCTCTAACATCGTCTTTGTCATTCTTTAGTACCATTGATCATCCTTGGGGTTAGGGATGGCTTTTGGCCCAGACTCCGCCATGTGCCCTCCCGTGCAGAATTTCAGGGAGCTCTGCTTGGTTTTCTGCACGTATTGCCCTTGGCTTGCGTGTCAAAGAAGTTTTGAGATCCTCTTTGAAGTTTTCCATTTGATTTGGGGTGTTTGCAACTTGTCTTTCGCTTGTCATTTCATAGATTCATAGATTCATAGATTGGTCCAGGCCGGAAGGGACCTCCAAAGGTCATCTAGTCCGACCTCCCCGCAGTCAGCAGGGACACCTCCTACTAGACCAGGTTGCCCAGGGCCTCGTGGAGCTTCACCTTGAATATCTCAAGGGAAGGGGCCTCAACCACCTCCCTGCTTAGTAAGGAGTAAGTTCACGGTGCAGTTTTTGTGTATTTGGGAAGCGGTTTCTCCTCACTGGGACTTGATGCTTGTCACTGAGGGTGACAGATGTTTCAATCTCTTGACTGTTTGTGAGCCCTTCCAGAAATCGGACATAAACAGGATGAGTTTGCAAACCTAATTCCCAGAGGAGACCAGGATAAAAGGTTGCCCTTGTTTGTTTGTTGGCTTTTTGAAGCAGTCGGAACGAGCTTGATAATGGTGTGTCATTTATCGCCAGCGAGGAGCAGCACAGAGCCCGCCAGGGCTTGTTCTCCAGGAAAAATGAGTGGATTTCCTCACCTCTCCCCATTTGATGTACTGAATCATAGAATGGTTAGAGTTGGAAGGGACCTTAAAGATCATCGAGTTCCAACCCCCCTGCCCTGGGCAGGGACACCTCCACTAGAGCAGGTTGCTCCAAGCCCCATCCAGCCTGGCCTTGAACGCTTCCAGGGATGAGGCATCCACAACTTCCCTGGGCAACCTGTTCCAGTGCCTCACCACCCTCACAGGAAAGAATTTCCTCCTAATATCTAATCTAAATCTCCCCTCTTCTGATTTAAAATGATTACCCCTTGTCCTGTCACTACACTTCCTGACCAAGAGTCCCTCTCCGGCTCTCCTGTAGCTCCCTTCAGATATTGGAAGGCTGCTCTGAGGTCTCCCCGGAGCCTTCTCTTCTCCAGGCTGAACAACCCCAGCTCTCTCAGCCTGTCTTCACAGGGGAGGTGCTCCATCCCTCTGATCATCTTTGTGGCCCTCTGCTGGCCCCGTTCCAACAGGTCCATGTCCTTCCTGTGTTGAGGAATCCAAAGCTGGACACAGTGTTCCAGGTGGGGTCTCACGAGCGCAGAGTAGAGGGGCAGAATCACCTCCCATGACCTGCTGGCCACACTTCTCTTGATGCAGCCCAGGATGGGGTTGGCTTTCTGGGCTGCCAGTGCACATTGCCGGCTCATGTTGAGCATGAATGAGGAGTCTTGAGTTGTCAGTGCGATGGCTCTTGGGCTGTCGATGATGCCCTGTGGCTGCGGTGTGTTGCTGCGGGTGCCCACGCCTGATTTGTGCCACAGGGACCACACAAACCGACCCTTACCCCCTACAGCAAACCCAGCGACGTGGTCGGGGAACTCCCCGGTGCTGCCTTCACACGGCTGTGGCTCCAGCCTCTGCGGTTATCCCTTTCCAAGAGCAATCAAAACCTCCTAGAAGGCTGTCTCTTACCGGTGGTTTTGGTTTCGGTTGTAGCATAAAGACAGCGAATAAGGAAAAAACCTCTGTGCTCAACGAGATCACGTCCCGTGGGTTGTATCCTCCCGAGATAGTTCATTAAATTCTCCGATGAAGAGCGTGATACCAGTCACTCCTCTAGGATTATATCCCACAAAGCTTGCACCTGGGAGGAATTTCTATTAAGAAGTCAACGCAGTGAGCAGGATTAAGGCTGTTCTGTTACCTCTCTGGTGCTTACATGCTGTGCATAAGTGAGATACATTTGAGTGAATTACGTTAACGCTTAATTTTGGGGCTACATCTTTTTTTTTTCTTTTTTTTTTTTTCTCAAGGGGAGCATCCCGTTCTTTCTCTAAACAGACCATCAAAACCATATCTACGGTAGAGCATGGTATTGCTGGAGGGAGGAGTTCTCCTGAATCTACAAATTGTCGATGAAAATTGTTTTCTGTTTTGACTGTTAAAAAAAAGAAAAAAAAAAAAAAAGAAAATGTGTGCAGTGTTGACAACGCCAGGGTTTGGAGACGGGCTCAGATGGTGGGTCCATCTGGTGCCGTGGCCTGTTCCCAAGAGCAGGGGAGCATCGACCCGCTGTGCCCAGAGCCGGAGCCCCGTGGGACACTGCTCCCCTGCCTGCACCACCCTGTGGGGTCTCAGCTAAAGCCCCAAAACATTAGGATTCACTCTTTTTCCCAAGATTTGATTAATTTAAAGCGCTGCTGGCAAAGTATTTGCTTATACCCGATAACTTTGTGCAGTTAAAAAGGGGTGAATTTGGAGAATTCCCCCCCTGCGGCTGGGGGGGCTCTGGGCAGGGGGGCGGCTGTCGGGGAGGATTTAGGGGGTGAGGAGTTTTTTCACAAGCTGGGAGAAAGGTTTCCCTATTTCTTTGGGAAGAGGGGAACAAAGCAAGTACATCTGGTCAGTTTTGAAATGGCATTTCATTTCTGAGTTAAGGAAATAATTACAAATTTAATTTACTTTATGCGATTGGATTTTCTAAGGTGCAACTCCCGAGTAAGCTGTTTGGTTTTCCCATCCCGTTGGAGGTTTATGCTTTACCCTCTCCGAGGATAAGAAAACAAGAGTTTGTTTTTTCCCTCGCGTGGAAGCATTTTATACAATAGCCTTCTCTGCTTTGGGGGTTGCAGCCTGTGTGATGTCTCTAAAGGAAGGAGTTTGTGAAAATAGAATGAAAGAAAATACCTTTTCTGGGGTGTAGGGGGATGGGACACGGACACAGCTTTGTGTGTTCTGCATGATTTATTGGGGGGGGGGGAGTTAGTTGTTGGTGTGGCAGCGCTTGCAACCCTGCACAGTGGCATGAAGCGTGGGAATTGTTGCTTTTTTCTTGAAATCTCGGTTTTTCCCTTCGAAGTGTGTCGCCGTACCCAAAAGGGTTAGCAGGAGCCCAAAACCTGGGAGCCCCACAACGTCCGAGAACCACGTTTCCATGGTAAAATCCCGCTGTCATGCACGGTAGCTCTGCAATAAATTTTCTTGAGGAATTCTTTAAAAGGAGAACTTAAAGACCTTAACTTAAAGTCCTGTTTTCCCCTTCGGCTGGTCTCCATCTCCCAGCACGGCCCGTTGGCACTCAGCGGGGTGACCAGTGGCCCTTTGGCAACACCGAGCCCGTGGCTCTCTGGGGACATGGAGCGAGGCTCCCGCGGCTCTGATGGCCCAGCGCTTTGTGTGTCCTGCAGGGTCGGTGGTGGGGACAGTGGCAGTGCTGTCCCTAGCTGCGTTACCTGCCCGTGGACGTGGCACTTGTCACCTGGATGTCACACTGGCCGCCAGCTGGGTATCCCCTTTGTAATGAAGTGATGGTTAAGCTTAAAACAAAGGCATCGCTTTCCGCATTGAATATTCTCCTCTTACCTAAAAACAGCTCCGTTTAACCCAAAATATTGGTAATTGCCTCAAGATCCTGATTTGTTTCCTTTTTAAACCGCCTGCTTAAATGTCCCTCGGTGCCTGTCTTAAATGGGACCGTCACCAGGAGCTCGACCGCTTCCAACACCCAAAACTCTGCTCAACACCCAGTAACAACTGCTCAAAGCCTGCCCGCTCCCTGGTTCCGCAGGGCAAAGCCTGGTGATGGGGTGGAGGGGTGAGGAAGAAGCCTCCTATTCCTATTATTTTATTATTTTTATTTTTTTAACCCATCCTACCTGCCTACTACAAACGGCCTATTTGCTGCCCCTGATGGTTTCTGCCTAACAAATGGTGTTTCTTTTTTACAGCGTTATGATCCTGGACTTGTTGTGGTGATGGTAAACTTAGCAGTGGTAATTTTTTATTTTCAGACTGAATTACTCCTTTTGTCATCAGTGCACCAATATGTTAGGCTTTACTTTCTCTGTTGTAGCCATCATCCTTCTGCTTGGTCTTTCATTTTCCTTTCCTTTCCTTTCTTTATGCACACTTGTCTGATCCTTGTTCATTAAAGGGTATTGCTAAGAAGGGATGTTTCTGTTTGTGTTAGAACTGCCAAAAATCAGTTTAAACGTAAATTTCTAATACTGTCCAAACTTGATTATTTCCCCCCCCCCCCCAACACGATGGGCACTAGCACTTGCTACTGCAATTTCCAAATAGATTTTGAAATAAAAAAAAAAAAAAACAACACAAAACCAAACCCAAAAACTTTGACTGCCTTAGAAGGCAAAAGTACTGATGCATTGATGTACGCAGGGGTTTACCAGGGCAATGAGGCTGCATCGAAAGATCTCGATTGCTGGAGAAACAAACAAATGAACACCAAAAAAAAAAAAAAAAAATTAAAAAAAAAATCAAAACAAAAAGAAAAAAGCTTGAAAAAAAAATTTAAATAAATTGTTGGCACTCGCTGCCAACCATTCCATTTGGGTTCACCACTTACCAGTAAATCCCTGGCTGAGACGTTATGAAAGTGATATTGCACTTAGGAAGTCATTTTTATAACCTGTCTTTAATTTGGTCCTTTTGCTAAAAATTGCAGTCACTGCTTACTTTATTATACCATTGGGCGTAAGAGAAACATCTTCAAACGCAGAGCGCTTCAAAGACCCAAATGAAGGCTCCATGCAAAATAACCGTTTTGGATCAGCGCACCAAAGCTATTTGGACTTGGTGGATATATGCCTGTCGAATGTATGGGCGTATAAATTAACCAGAAAGCGATTAATTAAAATTAACTTGTTTCTGAAAGAAAAAAACCAAACAACCAAAAAACACATCAAGTCTGGCCAGAGCAGGTTCCTTTGGAGGACTCTGGGATCCGAGATCCGTGGCCTGGAGTTAGAGAAGGCTGATATTGCAGCAGGGAGAAGCTGATGCCTGTACAGGTTTTCTGAGGCAGTTTGAAAGACTTTTTATAACCTTTTTGCGCATGTGGATGGCAATTTTTGGCATGATTAAAACCTGTCGATCTTTTAGCCCAAAGGTATAATATCTGTGTATGTGTGTATAACAAACCGGTTGTTTACACCAAAACCGAGAGCAGTAGTAAGGGAAGTAAACCTTTTGTTTTCTTACTCAAGGTACGCACCGGGTAAGGTAAGTACTTTTTTCAGTGGGCTTACATCACAACGAACAGCGCCAGTTGTGATGTAAAAATAAATAATAATAATAATAATTTAAAAAAAAAAAAAAAGCTGTGGTAGTAAAGTGCTTGTCTGCCCCATTTTGCTTTGTTTGGCTGGTTATGAGTGGATTAAAGATATGTTTTTAAAAAAACAAAAATATAAAAAAAAAATCTCCAGCATAGTTTGATTAGTTCAAAGTCAATTTTCTTCGCAACTAGTCCTTTTCACAGCTTACAGGTGAGACTGGTAGAGCATCTCTGCGGGAGCTGGGGAAGCGGGTGCCTGGACCGGGCCCTCGCTTCGTCATGAAGGCACTTTGGCTTCTGGGCCACGCTTCTCCCTCAGCTTTCCTCACTCCTGGGAAGGGCCAAAAGCGGGCGGGAGGGAGGCTTCCACATCTCTTATGGGAAAGTCCTCAGTAATTATTAATGTGGTAGGGCAGTAAAATGTATTTAATGCGTTTTCACTTGCTCAGAGGCTGAGGAGTATGATGTGGAAGCGTTGAGGGGAAGGTTCATTGCTCAAGTCCTTTTAACAGCCCTGCCCTGGGACTTGTCATGGTTGAACATTAACCACCAGAATACTTTACGTGACCAGTTAATGTTCAGAAAAATACCATTTCTCAGTTCTCGGGGTGCATTGAAGCGAAGCCGGTTTGGAGCCGGGAGGCAGGTTTGGCTGTAAGCTGTGAGAATGGCTTGTGTTTGGTTCACTGTAGCTTTCTGGTCTCTGCACTCCAAGGCAAGATCTCTAACCACCCAAACCCAATGTGTAAAGCGAGCGGTGGCCACGGCGTGGGCGCTGACCTCCTCTGTGTGTGTTCCTCTTGCAGGGAGGACAGATCCCATCCCTATCGTCGTCAAGTATGATGTCATGGGCATGGGGCGCATGGAAATGGAGGTAAGCTCCCCCCGCACCCCGTCACCCCTTGCCATTTCCAGACATTTAAAAGTAAGAATTTATGCATCAAAGGTAAAGAAAAACATGCTCTTCAATCACCACAGTAAGAAAACACTTCTCAAAAATACGTATTCTGCTTACCCATGGGTACCTGAGTTCTGAGGTCTGGATTCTATCTGAAATTCCTGGGCTTTGGGATTTCACTTCTGCAAAACTGAGGCGGCTGCTGCTGGGAGCCCCCGTCTCGGAACCGTGTTGCATGTGGGTTACGCTGTGGGATGACAGACCAGGGAGGGTGAAGTACAACATGCAAATATTCTGTTTCAAACCTCATCTTTTTTTAAGTTAGACGTTCTCAGTAGGGCAAAGTATTTATGGGAAAAATTGCATCTTTTTTTTTTTTTCTAATAAAAAAAGCTGGACTACGCTGAAGATGCCACTGAGCGGAGGCGTGTACTGGAGGTGGAGAAAGAAGACACCGAGGAGCTGAGGCAGAAATACAAGGTACTGAAACGGGGGCATTAACATCAAAATTCTCTTGGGCTGGATGGGAGAGGATTTGTTCTGATAGGACAGAGCTCTTCTCCTTAGGCTGCGGTAACGGCAGTTGGAATTATGTATTTTTGGTTTCTATTGTCATTCAGCTTATTTCTATTTTAACAAACTGGTTCTTTGCTTCCTGGAATTACCCTCGGTGTTTGTTTAGCTGCGTAAGAGCCACAGGAGAGCAGCAGGGCTTTCTCTGTGTGCTGTGCTCCTCCTCTGGAAGGAACAGCCCTAGGGTTAAGCAGAACGTTTCCTTCCCTCCACCCGGGGCTGCCAAATTTTTCTAGTGAACCTGCCACGTTGTCAGCGCAAAAATCTGCGGGTACAAATATTAAGGGGCAGTTACCAGACAGAGTAGATCCTCTTGTTGTTACCGAGCCAGCAGAAAGCAGTGCATTATGATATCATTCCATAAATCCTGCTCTCTTTGGAAAGGTAGGATGTGGCTCCAGTTCTGAGAAATCGATGGACTGGGTGTCTTCGGAATAATTTTTCAGGCACCATTAAAAAAAAAAAAAAAAAAAAATATATATTTTCTGTGTTTCCGTAGGGTTCACAGAACCTGTAGGGTTTTTTTGCAAGCCAAAGATGTTTTATCATCTTTTTAATGATAAAACAGGGGCATCGTGTTGGCATTGAGCATGACGTGTTGGAGCATGCTTGGATTAGCTGTAACCGAGTTCTCTGTGGAGACATGGTCTTTGCTAGTCCTTTAATCCACTCTTCCTTACCAGCCTCTAAAGTACCTCAAGCCATAGGAAAAGCCTGTGTGTTTAATTGTCCTGAGATTTGGGAAGTACCGGGGCTGAAGAAGAGCCCTAGACATTAGAATAACGTGCCAGTTTTGCATAAATTTTAATTCTTTGAGGAATAACTGAAAAGTAGTTTCAATTCCATTAAAATGAAACCTAAGCATGGCAAATCTAAAGTTCCATTTCACCGGTTCAACAGTTAATACTGCAGGCAGGTTATTCAGCTACAAAAACCGACAGCCTCCTTTCCTGATTTTCTTTTATTTTTTTTTTTCCTTAAGTTGAGACCTTGACTTGCTTGGTGAGTGAATTGATGGTATTTTTGTTCGTTTAAAAATAAAACCATTGTAATTACTTTTAAAGCTAATTATTAGTTTGGTGCTGAAGGCAGTTAATGATCTCTTCTGGCACATTTTAAAGTACAAACGTGCTCCTAAATGGGCTTGTGCAGCCGGTGCCGAACAGTTCCCCTACGTCCAGGTGCACGTTCTCCTTGAAGATGTTTCCCAGGGGAGGGTCAGATTGGATATTAGGAAATATTTTGATACTGAAAGGGTTATTAAGCCTTGGAATGGGCTGCCCAGGGCAGTGGTTGAGGCACCATCCCTGGAGGTATTTAAAAGCCGGGTTGACATAGTGCTGGGGGACATGGGTTAGTGATGGTTTTTATCAGAGTTAGGTTGATGGTTGGACTAGATGATCTTAAAGGTCCCTTCCAACCCAGACAATTCTATGATTCCTTTTTGTTGTGTTTAATCTCCTGCCGCTCATGCGCTGCAGAGGGAAGGTTTGGCCCCGATGGCGGCCGCTCCCGGGCTCTGTGTGGCCAAAAACCTGGATCCCTCCCTGCAGCAAAGCCCCTGCCGTGACGCTGGGCATCCTCAGGCACAGAGGATTTCTTCCTTTCAGGGTGGTTGGTGGGAGTTCTTGTGCGAATGGCATGAAATGATGTTTTCTCTCAGGTCTGCAATGCGATTTACCGTCAAGTTCTTGGGTTTTGCAATCGTCTCTTCAAAACGCGCGTCGCTCTCAGCCTGTTTTGTCTCCCTGCCAGCATTCAGCACAGATTATTTTCGGGCGCTGTGTGAAGCAGTGACAGCCTCTCCCAACTCGGATGTGTTTTTATTAGCAATGCTTTATCGTTAGGCCTCTTGCATTTCCCTATTAATCTGTGAAAATCTCTGCAATCGTGATTTTTTTTTTTTCTTTTCCTGCGGCTCTGCAGGAGTCCATTATGTAATTGCCAACTGTGGCCGCATCCTGATTAGCCATTCAGCGCCTCTGAGGGATTGCAGATAACTCTGCAGCCGAGAAGCAAGCAAGAAATGTTCCTTAATTCCCTTTTTTTTTTTTTCGTGTGTGTGTGTAGATTCTGATCGTTCAAATGGCTGTGTTTTCATTGTTTAGCCACAGGATGCTTTCCCCAAAAAAACTCCTCCCCGTGGCACAGGAAGCTTGTTCAGGGTTTCAGAGGAACTTGAAATGTCATTGTTCTGTGGATCTCACGCTGCTCTGTTTTCCTTTCTTGTCTTCCTGGGGACCTGCTTCAGGCTCAAACCTCTGCATAGTTTTGTTGGTTTTTTTTCTTCTTCTTAGCAAGGGCCTGCGGTAATAGATGGAAGCAGGAACTTGAAACGGATTTTTTTTTAACTATTATTATTATTTAGAAGGTTGACAGTGGTTTAAATAGAAAAAAGAAACCTTTTAGCACTAGATTTTTTCCAATTCTTCCCTCCGCCCCCCGGGGTGTTGAAATTTTTGACATTAATTTTGCATTATAGAAAACATGCTGAGCAATATTATTTTAATGTAATTTTGATGTGGTAACTGGGAGGTAAACCCTATTGCCTTGAACAAGATCTTAAATAAAAAGAAAAAACAAGCTTTTGTAGTATTATCTCTCTTAAAGGTTTGCCAGCTTCTCTTGCTAGTGCGAGGAAACTTCCCTGTAAGACGCTTGTATTAAGACAGAAACTCTTAAACTCTAAGGTGCTTTTTCTCAACTGTTGGCCTATTTTTTTCTCCTATAACTTCTCTTTATTCCAGTTGAACTGCATGTGGTAAATAGCTATACGGGGTGTGCTGATGTATTACTTTGCAATACAGCATTTGTAGCCTTCTTTTCAGTATGCATCAGCGTAAATCATCTTGTTAAGATAAAGTTTCCCCAACTTTCTTTAAAGAGTGGTGGTGATTTATTAATTTTGCCGGTGGGATCGTAATTCACAGAATCACAGAATGGTTTGGGCTGGAAGGGACCTTAAAGCCCATCCAGTCCCACCCCATGCCCTGGGCAGGGACACCTCCCACCAGACCAGGTTGCTCCAAGCCCCCTCCAACCTGGCCTTGAACCCCTCCAGGGATGGGGCAGCCACAGCTTCTCTGGGCAACCTGGGCCAGGCTCTCACCACCCTCACAGTAAAGAAGTTCTTCCCCACATCTCATCTCCATCTCCCCTCTGTCAGTGTCAAACCCTTCCCCCTCCTCCTATGGCTCCCCTCCCTGATCCAGAGTCCCTCCCCAGCTTTAAAGAGTCCCCTTGAGGGACTGGAAGGGGCTCTAAGGTCTCCCCGGAGCCTTCTCTTCTCCAGGGTGAACCCCCCCAACTCTCTCAGCCTGTCCTCCCAGCATCTCCATGGTCTCCAACAGCTCCATGTCTTTCCTGTGCTGAGAGGACCTGCTGGAAGAAGAAGCTGCCGATCCCTGAGGCCATTGAGTGTCTCAGCATCAGGTGCATTTCAGAGCCCCCCGGTCTGTGTCACTGACTGTGCCCCAGGGACAGGGCTCGGAGCAGCACGGGCTCCCTTCCAGGCGCTTCCAGGCTCCCTTCCAGGGACTTCCAGTCATCACAACCACTCAAGGGACTGGGATTCCCACGCAATCCTGCAGCTTTCTGATTCTGCCATCCAAGAGCTGCTACTTTTCCTTAGAGCTAAAGAGGGGAGGATGTGACTGTTGCCAATTTAGACACCTCACCTTTGCTTGGAGGTTTGATTTGTTGAATTATAGAAGGAAAAAAAGTATCATCTGCAGCCTCAAAGGCGCTCTCCCTCCCCCTCTTTTATTAAATAGCAACTGCCTGTACCCACTCCCAGTGTAACCACTGCCTCTGAGCTCAGCTTAAAGCCCAGCATTGCTCCTGGGGAGATTTCACCGATGGAGAAATGATGCTGGGGTGAATTGGGCTCGCTGGTCTCTGAGCTGTGCTTTCCCCGTGTGGGTCTGTGCTCGTCCTGTTGAATCGCAGACAAACTGAGATCAAGCCAACATCTGTTAGCACTCAAAATGGAGGCAGTATCAGCATTTAAATTTCTAAGATTCTGTTCCAAAAGCAGCAATCTTCCTTGGTTCGATGCGTACTTTGTGCGTCTTAAACTCCAGCTGCTGGTTTGTTTATGTGTTACCTTGAGGCTTTGAACCTCTCTTTTTATCTCAGACGATCCCACAGGCTCCTCTTGCAGCCGCAGCTGCCTTCCCGCCGGCAGCACCGGGGCGTTTGTAAGCAGTCTCCTTTTGCTGATACCTGTGCTGGTGACAAATTGTGTTCTGCGTCAGGGAACTGAGTCCAGGCTGGTTGGTAGTACTGCAAAGTTATTCTTCATACCTTTTAATTTGCAAAGTCTTAATAAAACTAATTAAAAAAAACCAAACTAATTAAAAAAAAACTTAAAACTTTAATCAACAGCCTATACTAAGGTTTTCTTAAGGACTTTTTTTCCTTAAAGGACCAGTTCATCATCTTCCATTTTCTTTTAGGGGAAGTTTAAGTGAAGCATTTATTTTGTTAATTTTGCAGGACTACGTTGATAAAGAAAAGGCGATTGCCAAGGCTTTGGAAGACCTCAGAGCAAACTTCTACTGCGAACTCTGTGACAAGCAGTATCAAAAGCATCAAGAGTTTGACAACCACATCAACTCTTACGATCACGCTCACAAGCAGGTAAACGAGTGTTGGTAACACGGTTCATCCGGTTTATGTTCATTGCAGTGGCCTTGTTTGTGCTCAAAACTTTGAATTTCCCCAGTGTATCAATTTTCCTTATAGCCCCGGAAATAGGTGGTTTATGTCGCTGGTTAGGATTGTTGCGCCCATATTATGGGCATTTAAAAAAACAAACCCCAACCCACTGTTGGCATCAAGGAGCCCAGTTTTGAATGACCCAGAAGCAGGAGTGGGTTGCTGTTAAACTGGGAAGAGTACACATGGATACGGATGGCTCCCAGTTTGCATCAGCTTTTAACACAGCACAGCTTGGGAGACGGATGATATGCCACATATGCGCATTTTAATACTTCAGTCTGTGTTCTGTCAAGTTACAGACTAAGGAAATAACGGGCTGTGTCAAAGGAATTGTAAAAAAGGAGCACTTCCCAAATTCCGTAACCCTCAGGAGAAGGTGGATTCGGAATCTGTGTGGATCTGGCTTTGGTCCTGAGGTAGGGATGTGCCGTAGTATCTGCAGGATACTTCATTCTGCACAGTAAATAACAAAAGTTCATGTGTCAGCCCGATCTATTTGCCTATTTGAAGCTGCTAAATGAGATGTAAATGTACAGCAGGTAGTAGTGGTGTGCTCATCTAGAGGTGAAATTGTTCAAAAGAGGTTTTTTGATGTTCCTAGTCATAAATTCTAACAATACAATCATTAAAATGCTGATAACTTCTGGAGGATGTGCTGTAGAGTACTAGATCTTGCACAATAGCTGTGAAGCAACAGCCTAAAAAGAAGAATATGGCATTACAGAGTATGATTATTTTTTTTTTCTCCTAAGTGTAGGATATGATAGTTCAAAGTAAATTCACGAAGAGAGTCTTAACAGGAAATCTCACGGCAGGGCAGTTCCTGTTTGAGTCCTGGGATGAATTGTTGTTTAATAGAATTAAGAGCAGAAATGAATTAATTTACTTTGTATTGGACGAAGGGGCTGCTTTGCCCGAGCTGGTGGCGCAGAGGTGATGCCTGATAGCAGCGTTCTTCATCTCGGGTTTTCCATCGACTCAGTGAAACTCGAGTGCGATTACACGCGCCTGTTTAAGAGGTGGAAGGACCTGTTTGTGGCACGTTCTTACATTGTGGTGATGCAGTGTAATTATGTCAGCTCCTTGGGTGATTAATGAGGGGGACTGACAGGAGGCTGGCAGGGCTTGAGAGGTTTTCTAGCATCTAAAGATGCTGTGGAAGAAGAAACAAACCTGTGGAAAGCCACCACCCCTCATTGGTACAAAAGGAATCATCAGTAGAGGTGCAAGAAGAGTGACCTGAAAGAAAAACATCTTGGCAACACACAGGGTGGCATAATCTCATCGGTAGAAAGAATTTGGGGCTTGAGTTGCGGATTATTTTTAAAGGAATTGGTGTTCCTGGATAACTTGCATCCACTGCAGGAAGTTCAGGCGGGCTTTGGGGAAAATGAGCCTTCAAACTCTCGCTACGTCACCCAGCATTAATTTGTAGTCGCGCAGGGATTTAAGCAGAGAAGCAATCATGCTTTGCTTAGGGAAAAAAATTGCTTGTCCAGCTTTATGTCGTGTTGAAATGTGTGTCGCCCCGTCGGGTCAGCGTTCAGGAAGTGAACTTGAAACTACCTAGAAATAATGAAGGTAAATTTGCATAAGTAACACTGTCTCACTCCTGTTGTTCATTACAGGCTCATTTCTAACAGCCTATTCTAAATTATAAGCTAGTTTAAAAAGGATATTCCTGTGCTTTTCATAATACATTGCACATTGGTGTTTCACATTTTGCCTCTTTGGACAAGAAGGCAAGGCTACATAAAGGCTAACATAAGGGTTTTTTGAGGGGAAAAAAAGTAAAGTTTTCTTAAAAAGTAGGCTAATCAGTAGGCTTTCTTGGAAAGATGAGACATTACAGTAGCCTACATAATTAGAGCAAGCTGGCTTGGTATATATTATCTGCAGTGTTTTGTCTTCTCAGCAGTAATTTTTGAGGCAACAGCGCTTCGTTTTCGCCTTTTGCTTGGCTTGTTAAACAGATTTCCAACAGGATCACTTTTGCTTTTAAGAATTTTTAGTTACACGTACCCACGACATTGAAGTGTTTGCTTATGCCTTCTGTGGCTCCGTGAGCATTAGGCTGTCCCTGTAAATAGATGTTCCATCCCCAGATCCCTTTCTGCTCCCGAGTTACAAAGACACTGTCTTGTATTCCAGGAAGGAACTCAGGATTATTGCGAAACAGGGACTATAGGTAAGTGTATTGATCCCTACCGGATACATTTTGGACTCACCAGCTTGTCAACACCAAACAATTAAAGGGGAGATGATTATTATTATTATTATCATCATTATTATTATTATTATTTCCTGACTACGCTGGTTTCATAGAGCATTCGGGTACATATGATTTAACCTCAACACCAAGTTTTTATCCGAAAGGCAGTATTTCTAGATTACCTTAACTGGGAAAATAATCTTGAATTTATCATCACAAGCCATTGGCCTGTTTCAGGCATGGTATTATAAACATACCGTTGGAGGTGTGCAATGTTGTTCTCTAGACTTTGTTTTTTTAAATAGGTTGTGCTTGAAATGAGAAGTGCAGATGTTTTAAAGAAGAGTAACCCTATCTGTGCACCAAATGGTCAGTCCCTCTCGGGGGAAGCCAGGGGACTAAAAGCAACCTGAGATGGTACAGATGGCACTGCAAGAGGGAAAATAAACTCGGTTCCCTTAAAGATCCTTCAGTGAGCAGCTGAAAACGGCTGTAACCATAGATGTCGTAACTTTTTGTACCCTGGAAAACTACTGATATCTTTAATAGTTTTTTGTTTGTTTTTTTTTTTTTTCAAGCTGTAAGCTCTTAGGTCTGGCAGCTAGAAGGACTGGTCGCTTATGCAGAATCACAGAATGATATGGGTTGGAAGGGACCTCTGGAGACCATCCAGTCCAACCCCCTGCCAGAGCAGGGTCACCCAGAGCAGTCGCACAGGAACGTGTCCAGGCGGGTTTGGAATGTCTCCAGAGAAGGAGACTCCCCCACCTCTCTGGGCAGCCTGTTCCAGGGCTCTGCCACCCTCACAGGAAAGAAGTTCCTCCTCATGTTTAGATGGAACTTCTTATGCTCAAGTTTGTGCCCACTTCCTCTTGTCCTGTCCCTGGGCACCACTGGAAAAAGACTGGCCCCATCTTCCTGACACCCACCCTTAAGTATTTATAGGCGTTGATCAGATCCCCCCTCAGTCTGCTCTTCTCCAGGCTAAAAAGACCCAAGTCCCTCAGCTGTTCCTTGTAAGAGAGATGCTCCAGGCCCCTCATCATCTTTGTAGCCCTCTTCTGTAACCCTCTCCAGCAGTTCCCTGTCCTCCTTGAACTGGGGAGCCCAGAACTGGTCCCAGTGCTCCAGACGTGGCCTCCCCAGGGCAGAGCAGAGGGGGAGGATGACCTCCCTCCATCTGCTGGTCACACTTTTCCTGATGCACCCCAGGATGCCATTGGCCTTCTTGGCCACAAGGGCACATTGCTGGCTCATGGGCATCCTATTGTCCATGATCCCCACCTCTGATGTGGCACAGTCCTGACTGTCAGCAGAGTCATAGTAATTCACAGCCAAATGCAAAAGGTGGCAAATGTAGAAAGAAAACTTCTGCAGCCGGCGAGGAACTTGGGGAATGGAGATGGAGCCAGTGTGTTTCTGTCCTGCTTTCCTGCAGGTCTGTGACGTCCAGGTGCTTGAGAGCTCCTGCAGTCCCTGGATGCTCTGGGCCTGGTGGGGATGTGTCCATAGGGTCTTAGAGCCTAGTGGGGCCCTTGTTTGGTTCTGGGTTTTGACATCGAAAGAGTATATTTCACCTTAGATTTGCGTGAAAACGAATGTGCATCGCTTTATCCAGGGTTGTGCCCAGTTTGTGTATTCATATCAAATGAATGTAATTGGTGTTCCCCATTTCTTAGAGCAACCTGGAAAAATTACAGTTGGAATTACCTTATGTAATATATTTTATTTAATACAGTAATAAGTAATGCAGCATTTACAGTCAGCTTTTACTAGTTTGTTGGGTTTTGTTCTTTTTTTTTACTGCATCCGAGAACAAACTTACAGACTCTCATTTACAGTCCCCTCTTCCCTGCTCCATCCATCCCTGCTGAAGGGTTGAGCTGTTACTGAGTCACTGACCCTATGGAATAAACACATTTCACCTTCCGAATTCAACGGGAAAAACAACCGTGTTCCTGTGTGAACTTCTGCCGGGTGAACTGGGAGAACGCTACCCAGGAGTGAAATGCAGCTTTTTATGTAGCTTTCAGTTTAGTTTTTTTTTCCTAACTGTGTGCTGTTTTGGAGGTGTAGATGATTGATTCTGCATAGATTCTCTTTAGAAGAGGACAAAGGGAGGATATTTCCGTAAAGAAGCTCTTTGGAAAAGAGGGTGGAACCAAGAATTAAAACTGCAGTTCTCTTCATGCCCGTCTTTGCTTCTAGTGCCAAGGGGGAGGGATCTGTTAAAGCACAATAAAATTAGCAGCACAGTCACTGCTGCGGTTGATGAGTTCTCTAAATCCAGACCCTGAACTTTCTGGTTTGGGGAGAATTGGGTTTGTGCTTTCCAAAAACTGGTGTCTTCAAGCACCGCTTGGGTGTAGAAGAGAGAATCTCCACGATAGGGGGTGTTACATGGGGGACTTTTCTATTCTAGAAATGCTTTACCCTCAAAAGCCCACGGTGGTTTTTTTCTTAACCCAGTTCTGGCTGTTTGGCTGCTCGTTTGCTGATGGCAGCCACGTTTGGGGAAATGTCGGTAGAATAAATCCAGCGTGCGAGGCCTGGACGCTGCGATTCCCAGGGATGCCAGCCTCCCGACGGGCCGGCGGACCCCTCTCGCTGGGTTATCTGTGCTGCATTAACGCCTGGTGTATTTTCCTAAATTGAAAATGAAGCGTCGGGGAAGAAATGAAGATGAAATAAACCTGCAGTTGTGTGCCATTTCCCCCCTGCTCTTTTCACTCCATTTACGAGCGTGCGAAGAATGTTGATGACCAAGAATAAGCAGGGCTTGTGTTCTCACTTATATAAAATTATAAAGGTTGCCATCCTTTGAGCTCATATTTAGCTAATGGTGTAGTTCGCTCCCAGAAGCTTTTGTGGCAAAGAATTGAGTGTACGTCAAAAGTTCAGAAAGCCAGAAATCTGCTGGCATGTAATGAAAAGTACGTTATTATTTTATTTAATAGGGATTGGCAGAGAGACTTGAGAACAATGGGAGGGGAGGAGCGGGCTCTAATGGGATTGTGCTCTCACATGAGCTGCCTCCTGTCTGAAGCCAGCGCAGAAATCTCCCAGTATGTGGATCCGGTGTGTCCCTCTCCCCTCAATATAAGGTTTGTCATGGAAGTCTCGCACCTTCAGGCCCAGTAAAGCCTTCAGGCCCAGTAAAGCAGTGTACTGGAGTGCTTTTTTTTTTTTATTCTGGGAATAACATTATCTCCCTCTGCTCTGCAATTTTAGGCAGAGTGTCTCTGGAATGGGCCTCAGTTCAGCCAAATTGCATGGCTTTGTCAGCTTAATTGAGAAAATCCATTTGTCGCTGATCTGGAACCTGAAATGCTCCCCAGTTTGGGACTGGGGAGGTCTTACCTCTGTACGATCTCGCCAGCAAAACCTCATGCCCGATGGCCGCAGCGTGCGCTGAGGCTTTTTTCCTGTTACGGCACTTTCCGAATCCTGATCATCCCCTTTTTTATTTCGCCACCTGTGACGGGCTTTCTCTAGAGCTTTTCAATCATGCCGGGGCGCGGCTTATTTAAGCCGATTTGAAGAGAATTGGAAGGTAATGGCATCGTGTGCCAATTTGGGCCCTCCTGAGCTATTCAGTGATCGGGAGATAATCCATTCCTGGAGCTCTCTGTGCTGCAGTACTGAGGTGGCTGCAGATTTCAGAGAAAACCTGCACTTTAAGAGCTCCATTTGCACTCCCATTGAAATTTAGAGACGACTTCATCATTTTGTTCGAAACAAGGCTCAAAACCTAAAATACTATTTATTCATCGTTCGAGAGCTAAGGTGGGTGGCAGCTATTAATAAAACACAATGCCGCGCTGAAGGAAGGCTTGAGGTAGGGAAGCTCTCCTGCTAGTACTTGGACAAACTTGACTTGTTTGCTGGTCGCTGGGTTTACTGGTGTGGCCCTTCTTAGAGCTAAATAATAAATCAACACAATCACATTCCTTGGCTTCGTGGTTGCCATCCTCCTGCAGTTTGTAAAAGGATGCTTAGAAAAGGATCCTGCTTCCTCAGGAAACACACTGCCTACCAAGAAAAAATGCTTCCTAATTTTTAAATCCTACTGCAGCGTGAGCTATATGTTTGATTTATACAGGTTGGTGGTCCTGATCCTGTTGAAGAAATTATAGTTTTGCTGAGCACCAGGGGAAGACTTAGCAAGGCTGGTTTCACCCCCAAAAATGGTTCCCGGAAGCTCCCTGTGGATGATGGAGTGGCTCCGTTAAATTCTTGTTTAAATTTCTTTGCTGTGGTGGGGGGAAAGGGGCAGCTGTGCCGCTCGCCCTCCGTGACCATCCAGCCTCTCTGAACACCCACACATATGGTGCGGTCCAAAAGTAATTTAGAGATTTTGGGGGATTAGAATAATGAACTCTGGCCTAAGGATTAGACGGAAATTTCTTTAGTGTAAGCCTGGCTTTAATATCGATTTAGTTCAAATAGCTTTCTGGGAAGGCTGAGACCCGGAGTATGCTGAAAAGTGCTTCAATATATTCCTTTTACTACTGTGAAATTGTACTTGAGCCTTTTAATTGCTTCACCCCATGAGGTTTGGGGGAGGAGAGTGGGCATAGCTGTAGCTAACTGGTTATCCACTGCTCTGCGTGCTTAAATTACTGGATTCCGTTATGCAGTTGGAACAATTAGCGAGGTAAGGGTTAGTCCGACGGGATATTTTGAAAAGTTTTGGCTATTTTAGAAGTTCAGTGCTAACGGGCTGCCTGCAAACGCAGCCTCCTGCATCCATGTCATTTGGTTTTCCAACCTGGTCTTGTGTCCTCCCTCATCCCCTGCCCTGGGCTGCGCTTGTGTCACATAATGCAGTCCCGTCGGCTCTCTCGGAACTTGAGAAATCGTTTCTGATGATAGATGAAAGTCAAAGATAGGTGTCAGTCAACGGCGCGGAGCTACGTTGTGTTCCGTATTTCACATTCCCAAGGAGCTTTTTCTACCCTAAACTTACCCCTTCTCCCTTCTGGCCCCTGTGCTACGAAAAGAAACTCAGCCTTGAGATCTCCTAGTCCTTTGTAACGTCTGCTTTGCAAAATCAGACCAATTTTTTCCCAATTTGGGGAGTAATAAATTCTCAGCACCCTTGAAACCATTGTGGTTAGTGGTTTATCACCCCAAAAGGCACAGATCTATCAGTGTCGCGTGTCCTGGAGTCGCGGTGTATCAGGACAGCCCACTCGCTTCCTTCTGATTTCCAAGAGTTGCACAGTAGGAGGGTGGGAGATTTCTGGGGAACAGAGACACGCGAAAAGGTCAGCATTTCAGGAAAACGGGCATTTAATTCTGTTTTCGTTAAAATTGGCCGTTGTGATGAAGGCAGGATGTCTGAGCCCACGGCTGGGGGGTGGAGGTGGGATTCCGAGTGCACCATTGCACCTTCCTTTTTAAAGTAAAAGGTCACAGTTCATTGCTGTTGTAAACAGCTGGGTCATATTTTTTTCCAAATGGATGGGTGATGTAGAGATTTGGCAGCAAACCCCAGTGAAATAGTTTTGTCAGCTGTTGGTGACTTTAACTTCCTGGAGCATTTTAGATACGCTTTTTAAACCAGCATGAAAAAGCTGATAGCGTTGCTTAGTCCATTTATATTTATTCCCCCCCTTCTCTCCCCCCTTGAAAAAAAAAAATAAAAATTACTATTCAACACTTAACACACACCACAAAACCCCTGAGCCCTTTACTTGTGCTGGTGAAAGTAGCTCTGTTGTTCCAGGTGGGATCATTGCCGTATCCGTGCCTGTGTGTGTCTGTGTGTGTGTTTCACCCCCCTCCCGCCCCCCGTCTGCTCCTCACCCCCCGGGCTCCATCCCGTAGCTCCGCTGGCTCTGTTCCTCCTCCCTAGAAATAGCTCGCAGACACACCGAGAGCCTCTAGTAATGCTTGCTTTTTATTATTTTTTTTTTTCCTCTCTCTTCCGCTCTTGTTATATTTTTACTTTCTTTTTTTCTTTGTGATGTGACGTTTTCAGCTGATGTATTGAAAGCAAACCCTTCTAATTTTGGAGTCCAGATCACAAGAGTGAGTTTCTTTCTACTGGTGTCTGTAGCTGTAATTTCTTTTTGTGTGTCCTCCCCTCTGGTTTTGGTAACGCTCAACCACGTTTAGTAAATACGATTAGGTGAGAGAATCCTCTGTCTTGTCAAATCTTCCCCTTTTTCACAAAGCAATGTTCTCTTTACATTGGGTCAACTTAATTCCTCTAATTCGAGCTTTGGGATAGTTTTCAGATCCACTGTTTCTGTGGGTGCTGGTCTGACTGGGCTCCATTAAAGAGGCAGAGTCAGTCAGCCAGAGAGGATATTTAGAATTTGCCAATGATTTGTACATCTTGTACGCGAGTTTTTCTAAAGCGACTACTGCTTTGAGTACCCTTAGTCTTTCAGGCCTTTCATGAAAAGCCTGAAAAACATGAAACTTTTTCAAAAGCTGGGTACATGATGCTTTCTGCAATTGGGCCTTTTGAAAGGGTTTCAAATTGCACACCGAAGAAGGAAAATAATAATCCCTTAGGAGGGTAGAGGTCTTTCTTTGCTGCTTTCTGTTACTTAAACTTCTGTATAGCGCTCTGAAAAATGCCTTGTGAATTTTCACATGTATTCAAAAGAAAAACGGCAGCTTCTTTTCCTAGTGCTTTTGAGACAAGGGCTTTCAAAAATGTTCTGAAGTCTTGGATGTTGGATTTCTATTAGAATTGGATACCTAGATTTCCTCAGTGACGTTATGATGCTTGAAATTCCTTGGCTTTGGGTTTACTTCCTCTAAGTATGCTAAGATTTCTGGGGAACTGAGTGTTTCTGCCCTCTAAAGTATTAAACCCCGCAATGCCCCACTGCATTTTAGATCAGCTTGTTTCTTGAGAGACCGTCTCGGAACTACTGAAAAGCAAGTAACTGTTTGTGGTGTATGTTGTATTATTTATTTGCTTACCGGGAATCGGATTTTTGGCACCTTCTCCAATGTAATTTGTACATTGCTTTTTGTCAGATAGAATTCCTGGGTAACTCTCTTGCACCAGCTCATCCCTTCCTGTTCTTTGGCCCGTGCTATTAAGACTTCTGTCACGCACTGTATGTCAAGTACATTCGCACCCTGCAAGAGCAGCAAAGTAAACAGTCTTTTTTTTTTATATATCTATATTTTTTTCCTTTTCCTTCCAGAATTTGCTTGTTGCTTTGAAATCAGCTTTATTGTATGTGCTGCAGAAAACCAGCCGTGTTGATTGGAAATGCATACAGACAGACCGACTCAAAGTTTATAGCCCAAAGTGATCAACAGTTGTGTTTTCATTTAGCTACTGGGAGGCTGGTGATGTGCTCCGGTGGGTTTGTTGAGCTAAGACGCCGTTGCTCCATCCTAGCTCAATAAACGTCCCCGGGAAGGGGTGTACAGCATATTTTCCTGTGCTACAGCAGAGACGCTTTGGCACACTTCACCGCAGACCCCTTTTTCTCTAATCCGTTCCCGCTTTCTTTTACCTCAGAGGTTGAAAGATCTCAAGCAAAGGGAATTTGCTCGCAATGTCTCTTCGCGCTCACGTAAAGACGAAAGGAAGCAGGAGAAGGCCCTCCGGCGGCTGCACGAACTGGCTGAGCAGAGGAGGCAGCCTGAATGGTGAGTAGGGGTGACCCCCCAGCACCCTCGGAGCCTGCCTGGGGCTGGGGCCCTGTGCGCTCCCGTTCCAGCTCCTGTAATCCTGCACGGGTTTTGAGGGCAAAGCTTCACACCTGAGTTTGGCCTCGTGGTTTTGGGAGAGTGAACTCACTAAAATCATAGTCCAGAGCATCCCCCAATTCCTTTATCCAGCAATACGAGTTTTCTTCCGTTAATTAATATTATTAAAATATTAAAATGGCTGTATAATGCTATTTTAATGGGTGTTTCTGCATGCAAGTGTACTTGAAATGTGTAAAAGGCTGTTTTAGGTAGGCATGAATCCAGCTGCAGAGGTGTACGAATGGCATTCAGCTGTTTTCTGTATTTTAACTTGTTCCTGCAGCGCTCCTGGAAGCGGCCCCATGTTCAGAACCACCACGGTGGCTGTGGATGAGGAAGGTGGAGACGATGATGATTCCGCAGCCAACAGCAGCTCTTTCATCCAGACGACTTCTGGCCAAGGTACGGAGATGACTATGGACAGAGGTTTCCTAAACACTGGACAAGGGGGTGGCACCGTTACGCCAGGCCAGATGCCCCTCCAGGCGGCGCAAGCCGTCAGCTTTGGCATTAAGAGTACTTTGGGAACTCCGCTGCAGAAGATCGGCGTGTCCTTTTCCTTTGCCAAGAAGACTCCGGTCAAGCTCGAGACCATCGCTTCTGTTTTCAAGGACCACGTGGATGAATCGAGTTCTGCAGATGGAGCAAAAGGTGATGAGAGAGGGTCCTCGGATGTGGGGAGCCTGCAGAAATCTGGCGAGGGGGAAAGCACAAATAATTCCGATGGGAAGGCGGAGGACGATGACCAACACGACAAAGATAGCGGTTCTCTAGCCACAACGTTGTCTAAACTGAAAAAGATGAGGCGAGAAGACGGACCAACGGCAGTTGAACCAGAATACTACCACTATATTCCCCCAGCCCACTGTAAAGTAAAGCCTAATTTTCAATTCCTCCTTTTCATGAAGTCTACCGAACAGATGGAAGCTGAAAATGTGAACAAAAAAAACACGCGTGAAGTAAAAAAGGGTAGTTCTCCCAAACCCAAACCCGGCAAACACGTGGAGAAGGCTGCCGAGGGCACGGGGCAGCAGAAGGAGCAGAGCGCTGCTGAAACTGCAGCTCAGCAGAGCAAAACAGAGCTGAAGGAAATCCCAGAAAACACAGGTGTGCAGGAGAGCAAGCATCTTACAGAGAGCAGTCTCCCTGAGCCAGACGCCACTAAAGAAGTCCCTCAGCCTGTCCCAAGCTGCAAAGATGTCACTGAAGGACCAAAGCATCCGACGGGACCTTTTTTCCCTGTTCTGAGTAAAGATGAGAGCACGACTCTCCAGTGGCCTTCAGAGCTCCTCATATTTACCAAAGCAGAACCATCTGTTTCATACAGTTGTAACCCCCTGTATTTTGATTTCAAACTCTCTCGCAACAAAGATGCTAAAGGTAAAGGGGCAGAGAAATCTAAGGATTCGGGGGGGCTTTGTAAAGAAAACGTTCCGAGCGCAGAATCTGGTGAGATAAGCAAAGCCAAGGAGGCGGAAAGCGCGGCTAACAGTTCTGCTCTGAAAACGGAAAACAAATCTCTGTCCGCCTGCGGCTCCCAGAACAAGCAGGAGCCCGGTTTGACAAGCATCAGTAAGGAAGAGGGAGAGGACGGCAGCAAAAGCCTAACGGGTAAGAGTAAATCTGGAAGGTCCCGTAAACACAAAAAGAAAAAGAAGCACAAAAAGTCCGGCAAACACAAACGTAAACACAAGGAGGAAGCTGAGGAGAAGAGCCGAAAAACTGACCTGGGGGAAGAGAAACCCAAGAAACGGAAAAGACACAGGCACAAAAAAGGCAAATCCTCTCTCTCTACTGAGTCAGAACGGGCACTGAAAACTGAGCTGTCTGAAGACTGTGGCCATTTCCAGAAGAAAAAGTGGTGTTTGCAGGAATCCCAGAGGAAGTCTCTGTCTGCCGAGGAGGGGAGCAGCGGTAAAAAAGAGGACGGTGGTAACTCCTGCCAAGAGCACGGCAGCAAGAAACACAAGGCCGACCCGCAGCAGTTACCTGCTGCCAGGAGACGGTGTTTGGCCCCTTCCCTGGGCAGGAGCGGCCGCAGGAGCCGGCAGAGCAGCGGGGACTACGACAGCGAGGAGGGCTCTCACGGCAAGCGCTGCCGGCAGAAATCCCCCTCCCAGTACAGTGACGACTACGACTCCGGCAGCGACCGCTCCAGGAGCCGCTCCAGGTCGGGACGGAGACATTCCTCTCGCAGGTCCTACTCCACCAGCTCGGATGCTTCCTCCGACCACAGCCGCTACAGCCGTCGGAGAAGCTACTCGGATGACAGCTACAGCGATTACAGTGACCGCTCCAGGTGCCATTCCAAGCGGTCCCACGACTCGGAGGATGACTCCGACTACAACAGCTCCAATCACAGATCCAAGCGACGCAAGTATTCCTCTTCCGACGATGACTACAGCTCGAGCAGGAGCAGGTCGAGGAGTCGAAGCAGGAGCCGAACCCACCCTCGGAGCAGGTCGAGAACGAGGAGCCGGGGCAGAACACGCAGCAGCAGCTGCAGCCGCAGCCGCAGCAAGAGGAGAAGCCGGAGCGTAACGGGCCGCAGCTGGAAACGGAGCCGCAGCTACAGCAGGGACCGCAGCCGCAGCACGAGGAGCCACTCGCAGAGGTCTCTCTCCCGAAAGGGCTCTCGAGGCCACGAGAGCCCCGAAGAGAGGAGATCCGGGAGAAGAGACTTCATCAGGTCCAAAATCTACCGCTCGCAATCTCCTCACTATTTCCGGACAGGCCGAGGTGAAGGATCGTCGCTGAAGAAAGAGGATGGCAAAGGAGAGGATGGGAAAGGATCTGGCTCCCTCTCCCAAAACAGCAGCGGCTCTGGCACGGGGAGGGCCTCGGAAGGCGACTGCAGCCCAGAGGAGAGAAACTCCGTCACTGCAAAACTTCTCCTGGAAAAGATTCAGTCCAGGAAGGTTGAGAAGAAGCCTTGTGTTGCGGAGGAGATGCTGGCAGGGGCAAACAAGGTGGGCATAAAGCTCAAAGATCCTCCCCAGGGCTACTTTGGCCCAAAACTTCCTCCTTCCTTAGGCAACAAACCCGTTCTCCCCTTAATTGGGAAACTGCCAACCGTTCGAAAACCGAACTCCAAGAGATACGAAGATTCCGGCTTGGAGAGGGGTGAGGACCAAGAGCTGTCAGATTCTGAGGAGGTGTCCCAAGGCATCGAGGAGGGTCCGTTGGCTGGCCAGTCTCTGCTGGAGGAGGTGGTCATGGTCATTCAGGACAAACCTCTGGAGGAGCAGAAACGCGATGAACCTGCGGTGGAAATGCCATCCATTCCTCTGGAAGCACCGGCGCTCCCGGAGTGCTTCGGTTCCAGAGATCTGGTCATGCCGCATAACTTCCTCTCGGATCCCAGCGATGGCGATGGGCTGGAACCTATGGACGGGGGCAACCAGCCGGTCCCAGTGGAAACCAGTATGATGCCTTTAGTTCCGGATGTCGAGCACTTTTCTGGGTACGTGCCTCAGGGCGGGGAGCCGAGCATGGAAGGGGATCGGGATGGAGGAGAAGACTCCTCTCTAGCGCCGCTCGAGAGCCAGCCCATCACTTTTACACCCGAAGAAATGGAGAAATACAGCAAACTGCAGCAGGCTGCTCAGCAGCACATCCAGCAGCAGCTTCTGGCAAAGCAGGTCAAGGCTTTTCCAGCCTCGGCGACCCTGGCGCCGGCGGCTCCTGCCCTGCAGCCCATCCACATCCAGCAGCCGGCGGCGGCCTCCGCCACCTCCATCACCACGGTGCAGCACGCCATCCTGCAGCACCACGCTGCCGCCGCCGCCGCCGCCATCGGCATCCACCCTCACCCCCATCCCCAACCCCTGGCTCAGGTTCACCATATACCCCAGCCCCACTTGACCCCCATTTCCTTATCCCACTTGACCCACTCCATTATTCCAGGTCACCCCGCTACCTTTCTAGCCAGCCATCCCATCCACATCATTCCAGCCTCCGCCATCCATCCGGGCCCTTTCACTTTTCATCCGGTTCCTCACGCTCTTTACCCGACCCTTCTGGCCCCGAGACCCGCCGCCGCCGCGGCCGCCACGGCGTTACACCTTCACCCTCTGCTGCACCCCATTTTCTCAGGGCAGGACTTGCAGCACCCACCCAGTCACGGCACATGAAGGACAAAAATGAAGTCACCTTGGAGGAAGGAAAATATTTGGTTTGCGTTTTGGGAAGGAAGGGGTTGAGGTTGATCCAGTTTGGCGGGGGGAGAATTTCCTTTCGCTCTTTCGCAGCCAAAGAAGCCGAAGGTTGGAGGGGGCCGGGTGGCAGCGGGCGGCAGGTCGGATGGCGAGCGTTGTGTCCATCCGTGGCCGGGGACCGCCTCGTGTCCCCGACGCCTCCGTGCACGAGCAGCGCTGCACCCGGGAAGAGTCGTGTCACCTCCAGACCAGCCAGACACTCGGAAAGGCTTTTTTTTCCCACCCCCCCACCCCACCCCCCCTCCTGGATTCCTACACTTGGTCATCTTCCTCCTTCTGCCTTGGATATGATAAATGAGATTTCATACACACTAATAGGTCTCTAAAACTCCTTTTAATGAGGTCATCTAATTAAAATAGTCGGCATGATTGAATCCGCCTTGTAATGGGTGATACGACACGGAGCACCTGGGGGCTGGGGGGGGGGCCAGGACGGGTTTTTGGGCGTTACGGGAGATTTCTTGGCCCCCCCCTGGCTGGGGGCTTGGGGGAACAGCAAAGGTGGAAGTAAGATTACTTTATTTTTTTAAAGCCGAAGAGAGGAGCTGCGCGTGTCCCGGGAGCTCCCACCCTTCTCCATCCTCCCTGGCCTTCCCCTTGGGGAGGTCTGCATCCCGACACCTCCCGCACACCCCGGGGCGGGGGGGGAAGGAGGGGGGGGCTCCCGCTTCCGTCGGCGCTTTCAATCCAGGCTCTGACCGCTCGTCTCCCGAGAGAAGGGATGGGAAAAAATACCACTCTGACTTCCATTTTCTGCCACGTTGGGAAAGAGGCGCTCGGTGAGAGAGGGAAGAAGAATCCCTGTAGGAATTGAAGCAATTTGGGGGGAGGGGGAAGCGGTGGGGGTCTCTGAAGCGTATCCTTTCCTCTGTACCACCCCTGGCTTCCTTCTTAATTTATAGGAATTTTTTTTTGTTTGGGGTTTTTGGTTTTTGTTTTTTTTTTTTTTTTTAATGTAAAGAATTGCACTGAACTCTGTAAACAAAGATGCTGCTTTTTGTAGCTCATATATATATATAAAAATATATATTAAAAAAAAAAAAGGTTACATTTGTAGTATATACCGCAATAATATTTTTTACGGCCCCTTCTTTTAGTGGTACTTGTTCTGGTGGCTTTTGTGTAAATACGTTCTGCTGTAGGTGAGATAAGACACTTGTAAAGGTTCGACTTTCTAGTTTCGGCTCGACGCAAAACGACTAAGCATGTATATTTTATCAAGCTCATGTATTTTTGAAGTTTTTATGTACTATAAAGTGTAAAAAAAAAAAACAAACAAAAAAAAACCAAAAAAACACAACAACAAAACACACCCCCCCCCCCAAAAAAAAAAAAAAAAAACCCAAAACCAAACCACAAAAAAATTAACTTCACCTGGCAATTGGCAGAGAGAGAGGAAAAAAAAACAAACCACAAAAGCGATTCCTGGCCTGGGCGAGGTGTGCGGGGACACGGGGGAGTCTGAAGCTAATGAAGGGCTAACGAGAGGGGCGGTGTGTGAGGGGGGGGCAGCCGGGCCCTGTGCTGAGCGGCTGCTTGTGGCACCCCACGCTGGAGGCAGGGGTTTGGGTTGGCTCCCCGAGTATAAAATACCCCCTGCTTTTTCTTTTTTTTTTTCTTTTTTTTTCTTTTTTTTTCTTTTTTTTTCTTTTTTTTTCTTTTTTTTTCTTTTTTTTTCTTTTTTTTTCTTTTTTTTTCTTTTTTTTTTCTTTTTTTTTCTTTTTTCTTTTTTTTTTTCTTTTTTTTCTTTTTTTTCTTTTTTTCTTTTTTTTTCTTTTTTTCTTTTTTTTTTCTTTCTTTTTTTTCTTTTCTTTTTTTTTCTTTTTTTTTCTTTTTTTTTCTTTTTTTTTCTTTTTTTTTCTTTCTTTTTCTTTCTTTTTCTTTCTTTTTCTTTCTTTTTCTTTCTTTTTTTTCTTTTTTTTCTTTTTTTTCTTTTTTTTCTTTTTTTTTCTTTTTTTTCTTTTTTTCTTTTCTTTCTTTTCTTTCTTTTCTTTTTTCTTTTTTCTTTTTTCTTTTTTCTTTTTTCTTTTTTCTTTTTTCTTTTTTCTTTTTTCTTTTTTCTTTTTTCTTTCTTTTTCTTTCTTTTTCTTTCTTTTTCTTTCTTTTTCTTTCTTTTTCTTTCTTTTTCTTTCTTTTTCTTTCTTTTTCTTTCTTTTTCTTTCTTTTTCTTTCTTTTTCTTCTTTCTTTTTCGTTGTTTCCCCCATCTTTTTTTTTTTCCCCTGTCTTTTTCCCCTGGCTCTGATGCTCCGGTTGGAGGTGCCGGCCGGGTGGTTGGATTCAGCGCAGCCTCCTGGGGAAGAAAAAGCCTTTTTCACCCCAACCCTTCACCATTTCCACCAGGGAGAGGTGGTTCGGACTCATCCCATCCCTTGAGGCTGTTCCTGCCCCGGGGTGTTCTGTAAGTCATTTCTCCGTTTTTTCCCGGATAACACTAACCATGGGGGGGCTTCTCCCCCCCCCAGCTCTTCCCGTCCCACGGGGCAGAGCGGCTGCTGTCCCCGGGGTGTTTGGGATTAAGGTCCTTTTTGCGTTAGCGCCGTTCGGGAGCACCTCGGGGTTGGGAACAGAGATTCCCAGGATGGAAAACTCGAGCTTCCTCGCTCTTCAACCGAGAAACTTTGCGATTGAAACACAACGGTCGGGAAAAAAAAAAAAGAATAAAAGGGACTCAATTTCTCTGTAAATAATTAACGGAATACAGTATTAATGTCTCGATGCTGAGCTTCGTTAGCTTCTAGATCCGATGCGCGTGTTCTGGCACCCTTCATGCGGGGGGGTGGGGGGGTTTGGGACTTCCAGACTAGTGCTCAAAATAATTAACCTGTCATTACTTAACAAGCATAAACAGACTGTATTTAACTTTGTCACATAAGATATATATATAAATATATATATATGCTGTAAAATGAGGGGGGGGGGGGAGGGGAGGGGAGGAAAAAAACCTTTCTAATAAACCAATGATTTGTGGAAAAAAAAAACAAAACCCAACCCAGAAGTGTGGTCGTGTGAGATGACTCGGAGCCCGGGGCCCTCTTTTTCCTAAAATAACAGTATTAGATGCTGGGTTCATGGAGTAAAACTGCTTCCGATTGGAGTTCTGTGGTCGGAAGATGCTGAGCTGGATACAGAGAAAATGTAACCTTAATTTTTTATTTATTTATTTATTTTCTTTAAAGGATTGATATTTTGGGAGGAGGATTAAGTGGATCCTGTAACCGTCTCTCCTGACGCCATCGACCCAGCTGCTCAAACTGTTAGAAGGGGGGAAATTGGGCAAGAAATGGTGGTGGCTGGTTGGTTGGTGGTGGGGTTGGCCACCGTGCCCTGGCGGTGAGCGTCCCACCCGCCCCATCCTCCCGCTCGGGGCTGTCCCTCGCCCCGCTCCTGCAGCCAGTGCAGCTGTGGGATGTCGGGGTGCTGCCTCCAGCCCCCCTGCCCTGCTCCCTGTCAGCGGGGGTCACAGACTCGTGGAGTTGGCAGGGACCTCTGGAGATCACCCAGTCCAACCCCTGCCAGAGCAGGGTCACCCAGAGCAGGTCCCACAGGAACGTGTCCAGGTGGGTTTGAATGTCTCCAGAGAAGGAGACTCCCCCACCTCTCTGGGCAGCCTCTGCCAGGGCTCTGCCACCCTCACAGGAAAGAAGTTCCTCCTCATGTTCAGATGGAACTTCTTATGTCCCAGTTTCTGCCCGTTGCCCCTTGTCCTGTCTCCGGGCACCACTGAGAAGAGTCTGGCCCCATCCTCCTGCCACCCACCCTTTAGCTATTGCTCAGCATCGATGAGGTCCCCTCTCAGTCTGCTCTTCTCCAGCTGAACAGCCCCAGGTCCCTCAGCCTTTCCTTGTAAGAGAGATGCTCCGGTCCCTCATCATCCTCGCAGCCTCTGCTGTACCCTCTCCAGCAGTTCCCTGTCCTTCTGGATCTGGGGGGCCCAGAACTGGTCCCAGTGCTCCAGATGGGGCCTCCCCAGGGCAGAGCAGAGGGCAGGATGACCTCTCCCCACCTGCTGGTCACCCTCTTCTTAATGACCCCCAGGATGCCATTGGCCTTCTTGGCCACAAGGGCACATTGCTGGCCCATGGGCAACTTGTCCACCAGGACTCCCAGGTCCCTCTCCAGCAGGTCACCCCCCCACCCTGACCTCCCTCGGGGGCTGCGGTGCTGCTTGGGCACTGCGGGGACCACCCTAGGCCCCCCTGGGCTCCCCAGGACCCCACAGCCCCCCCGTGGTCCCCACCTCCCTTCCCACCTGCAGCTTCAGAGTAGCTTATGAGAGAGCGAACCCCCCATTTCCATACGGGGGGGGGGGGGGGGCTGGATCCCAGCGAGATGCTCCGGTGCCTGTCCCTGTCCTCAGCCCCGGGTGGGCGAGAGGAGCCCCCCCGGCACCTTGATTGAGCCTTAATTGAGCGTCTTTAAATTAACTCCGCAAATGGGTTAATCCGAAGGGGACACGTGGGCGAGCAGCGTGCCAAGTCGGGCCTCTGCTGGCCCCAGCAGCCACCGGAGCCCTGACTGGCCGTACTGGGGTGGCTTTTCCTCCCCCGAGGACAAGGAGCCCCTCCTTCGCCCCATTCTGGGCTGTGTCCCCCCCCCCCCCCCGACTCCGCCACCAGTCCCCTTTGCCGGAGCCGGTGCTCGCCTCCTGGGCTGCCCCCACCCTGCTCCCCCCCACTTTGGTGGCCACACCTGATGCTGGCGGGGTGACGGGGGGGGGGGGGGAGCCAGGCGTCCCCCCACTCCGTTTCTGCCCCGTCCGGCTTGGGGGGGGTGGGGTGGGGGGGAAGCCTCGGGGACGATGGAGGGGGTCCCCGCGGATGTCCCCCCCCTCGCCGCTGTGTTTCCGCTGGCCGGGCCGTGGCCTCCTGCACCCCGAGATAGGCAACGGCGGGGCCGGGCGAGTGATGGGCTCGCCCCGCTCTCCGGCGGGAGGAGGGGGGTGGGCGCAGGCCGTTGTGCCACCTCCCGCCACCGCCGTGTCCCCCCCCCCCCCAGCCCCTCGCCGTGTCCCCCGGTGGCACGGCCACCCCCTGCCCTGCTCTGCCGGGCGTCTCCATCCCCAGACAAAAGCAGCGCGTTCCTTCCCCGACCCCCCCCCAGCCACCCCCCATGGGCATGAGCGGTTGTGCTTGCGGGGGGGCCCCTTCCTGTGTCCCCCGGGCCCGCCGATGCCCGTCCCCAGCTGTGTCCCCTCAGATAAGCGGGGGACACACGTCGGGGCGGGCGGTGCCGGGGGTTGCCGGCCGCATTTCGGGGTGGCGATGGGGGCTGCTGCTGCCCTGCTGCGGGCCCTGCTGCTCCTCGGGGGGGGGCCGCTCGGCCCCCGCCCTGGGGCTCCTCCGGGACCACCCCACTTTGTACCAGGGACCCCCCGGCAGCTATTTCGGCTTCGCCCTGGATTTCCACACGACCGCGGGCAGGTAGGGAGACACGGGGGGGGGGGGGGGGGGGGGGGGGGGACGGACGGGGACGGGCACGGCACCCGTTCCCCCCCCCCCCCACCTCGACACCCCCTGTGCCCACCCCAGTCCCAGCGTGGCGGTGGGGGCCCCCCGTGCCAACACCTCCCAGCCCGGCGTGGCTCAGCCCGGCGCCGTCTTCCTCTGCTCCTGGCCCCCCGGCGACACCCCCTGCCGCCCCCTCCCCATGGACACTGCAGGTGCGTGGGTGCCGTGGGGCGATGGTGGTGGTGGTGGGGGGGTGCGGGGGGGCTGCCAACCCGGCACCTTCCCCTTCTCCCACTCCCCCAGGAGACGAGACCGAGACCCAAAACGACTTGGAGCTCCACACCTACAAGTCGCACCAGTGGCTGGGGGCGTCCGTCACCAGCTGGGACGGCAAACTGGTGGTGGGTGCAGCCGGCGGGCGAGGGGGGGTGGGGGGGGGTGGGCACCCAGGGTGGGCCACCCACCCTGTCCCCCGTCCCCCGTCCCCAGGCCTGCGCCCCGCTGCAGCACTGGAACGCCATGGAGGGGCAGCAGGAGGCTTTCCGCACCCCGACGGGGGGCTGCTTCGTGGGTGCCCCCGGGCTGAAGCGCGTCGCCTGGTACTCGCCCTGCCGCGACCAGGTGATGGCCGGCACCTACCGCCAGAGTCGCTACGGTGAGGACGGGGGGGCGGGAGGTGGTGTTGGGTGCCCCCCACCCCCGGTTGGGGGGGTACTGGGTTGGAGGGTGCTGGGGTGGGAGATGTCGGGGTGGGGGGTACTGGGGTGAGGGGTGCTGGGGGGGGAGTAGTATCCAGGTAGGAGATATCGGGGTTGGGGGGTACTGGGGTGGGAGATGTCGGGGTGGAGGGTGCTGGGGTGAAGGGTGCTGGGGGGGGAGTGGTATCCAGGTGGGAGATATCAGGGTTGGGGGGTACTGGGTTGGAGGGTGCTGGGGTGGGAGATGTCGGGGTGGGGGGTGCTGGGGTGGAGGGTGCTGGGGGGGGAGATGTCGGGGTGGGGGGTGCTGGGGTGGAGGGTGCTGGGGGGGGGAGATGTCGGGGTGGGGGGTGCTGAGGTGAGGGGTGCTGGGGGGGGAGTAGTATCCAGGTAGGAGATATCGGGGTTGGGGGGTACTGGGGTGGGAGATGTCGGGGTGGAGGGTGCTGGGGTGAGGGGTGCTGGGGGGGGAGTGGTATCCAGGTGGGAGATATCGGGGTTGGGGGGTACTGGGATGGAGGGTGCTGGGGTGAGGGGTGCTGGGGTGGGAGATGTCGGGGTTGGGGGGTACTGGGATGGAGGGTGCTGGGGTGAGGGGTGCTGGGGTGGGAGATGTCGGGGTTGGGGGGTACTGGGGTGGGAGATGTCGGGGGGGGGGTGCTGACCCTGCCCTGTCCCCACAGCCTACGACAGGCGCTACTGCGAGATCGGCTTCAGCGCGGCCGTCACCCCGGTGAGACGGGGGGGGACACTTGTGGGGTGGGGTGTTGGGGGGGTGGCGTGGCCGGGCTGCCCCCGGGAATGCCCCCGGGATGCCCATGGGGGTGCAGAGGGTGGAGCCGGGATGGTACCCCGGGTGGGGGGGTTGCTGGGGTGGGAGATATGGGGGTTGGGGGTGGTGGGGTGGAGCTGCTGAGGAGGGAGATGTTGGGGTGGGGGGTGGGGGGGTGAGAGTGCTGGGATGCTGGGGTGGGGGTGCTGGAGTAGGAGATGCTGAAGTGGGGGCTGACGGGATGGGGGTGCTGGGGTGAGGGGTGCTGGGGGTGGGGAGTGGTATCAAGGTGGGAGATATCGGGGTTGGGGGGTACTGGGGTGGGGAGTGCTGGGGTGGGAGATGTCAGGGTGGGGGGGCACTGGGGTGGGAGATGTTGGGGTGGGGGTGCTGGGGTGGGGGTGCCAGGGTGGGGGTGCCAGGGAAGAGGTGCCCCAGGGTGGATGCTGACGCCGGCTGGTCCCGCAGGACGGCACGCTGGTGCTGGGTGCCCCCGGCGGCTACTACTTCATGGGTGAGTCCTGGCCACCAGGCTTTGCCACCTGGGCTGGCCAGTGCCGGGGTACCCACCCTCGGGCGGGCATGGCAGGAGGGGGCACCCAGGATGGGTGGCCAGCAGGTGCCCTGTCAGCGCTGTCACTGGCCCCGGTGTCCCCCAGGGCTCCTGTACTCGGTGGAGGTGGATGCCATCCTCACCCGCTTCCACGGCACGTCCCTGCTGTGGCCTGAGCGCCCGGGGCGGCCCACGGAAGACCCCATGTCCATAGACTACGAGGATGGCTACCGGGGTGAGCAGAGGGCATGGGGCAGCCCTGCCCCATAGCTGGCTTGTGCTGGGGCACAACGGGGGTCACTGGTGTCCATCTCCCTGCAGGATACTCGGTGGCCGTGGGCGAGTTCGATGATGATCCCAAAACCAAAGGTATGGCCAGGAGGGCACAGGGGCCAGGGCCACCTGTGGGGGGGACACGGGTCCTGGGCACCCCTGGGCTCCTGGACATGAGTTGTGGCAGCTCAGGAGCCCTGGCCATCCCTGTGGCCCCGATGCCCACCCCTGTGTCAGGGGTATCCCTGTGCCCCCAATGCCCACCCCAGTGCCAGGAGGTATCTCTGTGACCACCCCAGTGCCAGGGGTATCCCTGTGCCCCCAATGCCCACCCCAGTGCCAGGAGGTATCCCTGTGCCCCCAATGCCCACCCCAGTGCCAGGAGGTATCTCTGTGACCACCCCAGTGCCAGGGGTATCCCTGTGCCCCCAATGCCCACCCCAGTGCCAGGAGGTATCCCTGTGCCCCCAATGCCCACCCCAGTGCCAGGAGGTATCTCTGTGACCACCCCAGTGCCAGGGGTATCCCTGTGCCCCCAATGCCCACCCCAGTGCCAGGAGGTATCTCTGTGACCACCCCAGTGCCAGGGGTATCCCTGTGCCCCCAATGCCCACCCCAGTGCCAGGAGGTATCTCTGTGACCACCCTAGTGCCAGGGGTATTCTTGTGCCCCCTATGCCCACCCCAGTGCCGGGGGCTACCTCTGTGCCCACCCCAGTGCCAGGGGCATCCCTGTGCCCCCAATGCCCACCCCAATGCCGTGATGGTGGCACTCAGGGCTCTTGTCCCCCGCAGAGTTCGTGGTGGGGGTCCCCAACAAGAGCAACACGAGGGGCGAGGTGAGTGGTGCCCGGGGCCCAGCTGTGGGGGGACATCCGGTGGCGGGGACACCGCTGGGGATGGACACCCCGGGGTGACACCGGGATGGGGACAGGGACAGGGACGGGGCCTGACGCTGCTCTGTGCAGGTGGAGATCTTCAGTATGGGGATGACCCTGCGCCGGCTGCAGGGCATCGCCAGCGAGCAGGTGACCCCCTACCCCACACTAGCACCCCACACTGGCACCCCACAGCACCCTGCCCCCCTGCCCTGCCACCCCACAGCACCCACTGGCCCCAGACCCCACATGACATCACCCCACTGCCCCCTGCCCCACTGCCCCATCACCCCCAGTGCCTTTCCTGGCCCATCACCCCCCCAGTGCCTTTCCCACTCCTCCCAGTGTCCCCCTTACCCCACTGCCCCCTTCCAGCCCCCCATGGCTCCCTGGTGCCCACCGCCACCCTGCCCATTGCCCTGTCACCCCCCAGCATCCAACTGCCCCCCTCCGGTCCTCCATAGCACCCCTGCTCCCCCTACCCCGTAACACCCCTGCACCCAACTACCCTCCCCCCCAGCACACCCCACGGTATGATGCCCATCCTGCCCCCCCTGGTGCCATCCCCCCACCCTGCCCCTTTCCAGGTGGCATCGTACTTTGGGCACACCGTGGCCGTGGCTGATGTCAATGGGGACGGGTGAGAGCCGGGACTATCTTACACCCCCATCCCTCCTGGGGGCACCCTAGGGTGCTGCCCCTTGCCTGGCGCACCCCTGGGTGCCACCGGTCCCCAAATCTGGGGACCCTGACCCCCATGCTGGGTGCAGGCAGGACGATGTGCTGGTGGGTGCCCCCCTGTACATGGCCCGGCACCCCGACGGCCAGCGCAGCGAGGTGGGACGCCTCTACCTCTACCTGGGGGGTGGGCACCAGCCCCTCACCCGACCCCCCCAGACCCTGACGGGCACCCATCCCTACGGCCGCTTTGCCGCCGCCATCGCCAACCTCGGGGACCTGGACAAGGACGGCTACGGCGGTAACACCAGGCTGGCACGGGGGTGGTGGGAGGGCGGGATGTGCCACCCCCCCCAGTGCTCGGTCCAAACTAGTGGGGAAACTGAGGCAGGACCCCCCGGGAGGGTGGGGGTGCCGGGATAGGGCACCCGGTGGGTGCTCACGTTCCCTGTGTCCCCAGACGTGGCCGTGGGTGCCCCGTTAGGGGGTGATGGTGGCAGTGGGCAGGTCTTCATCTTCCGTGGGCAGAGCGAGGGTCTGATGGCGGTGCCCACCCAGCGCCTCGACAGCCCCTTCACCGGCCCGGCCGCCTTCGGCTTTGCCCTGCGCGGGGCCACCGACCTGGATGGCAACGGCTACCCAGGTAGGGGCCTGCCATGTGGCCACCGCCATGCTTACCCCCGTGCCACCCTGGTGCCACCCACCCTGTCACTGACCCTCTGCTTGTCCCCGCAGATCTGCTGGTGGGGGCTTATGGGGCAGACACGGTGGCCGTGTACTGGTGAGTGCTCGTCCCGCTGGCTCCGGTGGCAGCATGGCCAGGGGGATCCCTGCCCGGGTCCCCTGGCACCTCAGCTCTGTCCCTGTGTCCCAGGGGACAGCCCGTGGTGGTGGCCCGGACCCAGCTGAGCGTCCCTGACGGTCTGAACCCTGAGGTGCTGGAGTGTGTCCTGCCTGGCTCTGACACTCGTGTCAGCTGGTGAGCAGGGTGGTGGGGACACTGCCATGGGGACACTGCCATGGGGACACCACAGACGTGGGGACATCTCCCCGGGGATGGTGGCAGGTCCCTGAGCGCCCTTGGGTGATGTCCCCCTTGCAGCTTCACCGTGGTGCTGTGTGTCAGTGTGACGGGCCAGAGCATCCCCCAGAACATCAGTGAGTGCCGGTGTCACCCGGGGGGGACAAGGGCACTGTCAAGGTGTCACCAGGGGTGTCACCGGTGCCATGCCTCCCCCCCCCCCGCCATGCCCGCTGTGCCCTGCCAGACCTGGAGGCCGAGCTGCAGCTGGACCGGCTGAAGCCCAAGCTGTCCCGGAGGGTCCTGCTGCTGCAGGGCCACCAGTCGTCCTGGCATGGGCCACTGGACCTGGCCCCGGGGACACCCCCCCTGTGCCGCAATCTCATCGCCTACCTGCGGGTATGGGGACAGTGCCAGCGCGTGCTGGGACAGGGGCATCCCCAGCCCCAAGGGAGCGGGGGACAGGGATGGGGACAGTGGCATCTACAGCTGGGATGGGGACAGGGATGGGGACAGTGGCATCCCCAGGCCAAGGGGAGTCGGGGACAGGGATGGGGACAATGGTATTTCCAGCTGGTATGGGGACAGGGATGGGGACAGACAGTGGAGTTCCCAGCCCCAGGAGGGTGGGGGACAGGGATGGGGACAGTGACATCTCCAGGTAGGATGGGACAGGGATGGGGACAGTGGTGTCCCCAGCCCTGGTGGGGTGTCCCAGGGGGGTGGGCGTGGGGTGCCCACCGGGTGCTCTGCCCATGGGTGTCCCCTGTCCCCAGGACGAGGCCGACTTCAAGGACAAGCTGAGCCCGGTGGCCCTGAGCCTGAGCCTGGCGCTGCCCAGGGGGGGCCCAGGGCTGGTGCTCTATGGGGACACCCTGGTGCAGGCACAGGTAGGGGGACACATGGCTGAGCCGGGGACATCACCGTGGTGACTCAGGGTGGGCTCATCCCCATGGTTGGGCCAGGACATGTGTGGGGACACCCAGCCCAGGGCACCCACTGCCATCCCAGTGCTCCAGCCCCACGGTCCCCAGCCTGTCCCCAGTGTCCCCAACCCCTCTCTGGGACACAGCCTCTGTCCTCCCTGCTGTCCCCAGTGCTTCTGCAGGATGTCCCCCTGTCTGCCCTGCTCCATGGGATGTACCCCCAGTGCCCCTCACTGTCCCCGGTCCCTCCCCAGGTTGTCCCCTCTGTACCCCTTGATGTCCCCAATCCCCCCAGTGCCCCCCATTGTCCCCAGTACCTCCCCGGGATGTCCCCCCAGTGCCCTCCACTGTCCCCAGTCCCTCCCCAGTATTTCCCCTCTGTCTTTCTTGTTGTCCCCAATCCCTCCCCGGCACATCCCCCCAGTGCCTCTCACTGTCCCCAGTCCCTCCCTGGGATGTACCCCCAGTGCCCCTCACTGTCCCTGGTCCCTCCCCAGGATGTCCTCTCTGTCTCCCTAGTTGTCCCCAGTCCCTCCTTGCGATATCCCCGCAGTGCCCCTCACTGTCCCCAGTCCCTCCCCAGAATGTCCCCTCTGTCTTCCTTGTTGTCCCCAGTCCCTCCCCGGCACATCCCCCCAGTGCCTCTCACTGTCCCCAGTCCCTCCCCAGAATGTCCCCTCTCTACCCACTGTTGTCCCCAGTGACTCTCCATCCCACACTCCCCCCAACCCCGTGTCCCCCTGCCCCAGACCCACATCATACTGGAGGACTGCGGCGAGGACAACCTCTGCGTCCCCGACCTCCGCCTGGCCGCCGACACGTGAGCGCCCGGGTGGGCGAGGGGGGGAGCCCGCTGTCACCCCGGGATGCTGAGCCCTGTCCCCGTGTCCCCCCCCCCCAAGGCCCAGCCGGCGCCTGCTGATCGGGGAGGAGGCGGTGCTGCGCCTGCGGGCCGATGCCACCAACCAGGGCGAAGGAGCCTTCGAGACCGAGCTGCGGGTCCAGCTGCCCCCCGGCACCCACTACCAGGCGGCCCGCAGCAGCATCCCGGTGGGTGCCCGCCGGGGGGTCCCAGGCATGCCCGGGGTGGGGGGGCTCACGTCCTGTCCTTGGTGGCCATCACTCGCCATTTGGGTGCCCAGCATGGAGGGGCTTATGCCCTGCCCTTGGTGGCCATCACCCTCCATCTGGGTGCCCAGGGGTGATGGATGCCTGGGGTGCCTGGGGTGGGGGGGCTCATGCCCTGCCCTTGGTGACCATCACCATCTGTGTGGGTGCCTGGGGGTGATGGGTGCCAGGGGATGCCCGGCATGGAGGGGTCTCATGTCCTGTCCTTGGTGGCCATTGCCCTTCACGTTGGTGCCCGGTTGCAATGGGTGCCCAGCATGGGGGGGCCCACACCCTGCTCTTGGTGGCCATTGCCCTCCCTCTGGGTGCTCGGGGGTGATGGTTGCCTGGGGTGCCTGAGGTGTGTGGGGGTCACATCCTGTCCTTGGTGGCCATGGCTCTTCATGTGGGTGCCCGGGGATGATGGGTGCCCAGGGTGCCCATCATGGGGGGCTCGTGCCCTGTCCTTTGTGGCCATCACCTTCCATGGGGGTGCCCGGGGGTGATGGGTGCCAGGGGGTGCCCAGTGTGGAGTGGCTCATGCCCTGCCCTAGGACCACGCAGGTCCCTGGGGTGGCTGGTGCGTGTTGGTGTCCATGATGTGTCCCCTCCCCGTGTCCCACCCTGTAGGGGCAGGAGAAGCTGAGCTGCAAGCCCAAGAAGGAGAACGGGACCCATGTGGTGCTCTGCGAGTTGGGAAACCCCATGAAAGCGGGTGCCCGGGTAAGGGGTTGGGGGCTGAGCCCATCACCCTGGTGTCGGGGATGGGCATGGTTGGTGGTGGTGGTCGGTCACCCACCCACCCTCCTGCTGCCCCCCCAGATCACTGTGGACATGGAGCTGAGCGTGTCTGGGCTGGAGGACATGGGTGATGCCATCACCTTCCAGCTCCAGCTGCAGAGGTGACACTGTGCCAGGCCCCTGTTCCCCTGTCCCCTGCCCACTCTAGGGACCCAGCCACCTGGGACTTGGTGGCCTCAGTGTGTCCCCACACTTGGTGGCCATCCCTCACCCCTCTGTGTCCCCGCAGCAAGAACAGCCCCAGCTCTGCCAACGCGTCGGTGATGGTGACAGTGCCCGTGGAGGTGCAGGCAGAGATGGACCTGCGAGGGTGAGGGTCCTGGGGGAGGGCACAGGGAGACAGGGGTGGCCCTGGGGGGACACTGACCCCCTTCTCCTGCCAGGAACTCCCTGCCCGCCACCACGGTGCTGCCCGCGAGCTGGCACAGGGTGGAGGGCAGCCGGCGGCTGGAGGACCACGGCATCAAGGTGGAGCACGTCTACCAGGTAGGGTGCTGCACCCATGGGTGCCCAGGGGACTGTCCCCTCCCCGGTGCCACCTAACCGTCCTCCCGCAGCTCCACAACAAGGGTCCCAGCACCGTCAGCGGGGTGACCCTGCGCCTCGCCGTCCCCAACCAGTTGGGTGGCCACGTCCTGCTCTACCTGCTGGAGCTGGGCACCGAGGGGGGCATGAGCTGCGACCACCCCACCGACCTCAACCCTGAGCAGGTAGGGTGCTCCCGGGGGACCCACACCCACCCCTGGGTGCTGGGTGGGTGTCAAGGTGGTGTCCCCCTCACCTTTTATCTCCTTCCAGCTGGAGATCCCTCGTCCCACAGGCGCAGCGCCCCGGAACGGCACCCACCAGCGGGAGCGCCGGGAGGTGGAGGAGCCGCCGGGTGCAGGGCTGGAGGAGCCCGTCCCCGTGGTGAGTGGGTGCTCCCCGGGGACCCTGCGGCCCGTGATGGGTGCGGGGGGCCCAGGTGGTGTCCCCCTGGGTGCCGGGGTGGGGGTGAAGGTGACGCCGGCCGTGTCCCGCAGGACTGTGGCAATGCCACCTGCGTGGTCATCGCCTGCCGAGTGCCCAGCCTGGGCAAGGACCAGCGGGCGCTGGTGAGCGTCCGTGCCCTCCTCTGGATGGACACCCTGCAGCAGGTACTGTCCCCTCCTGGGGACAGGGTGGCACTGTGTCCCCAGGGTGTCCCCACCATGTCCTCTCCCTCATGGACAACCCCGGGGAGCTGCAAAGAGCAGCCCTGGGGACTCCGGGTGTAGGGTCGCAGGTGCCCCGTTGGCCGCCAGCACCCCTGATGCCATGTCCCCATGTGTCCCCACGTGTCCCCCACATGTCCCCATGTCTGTCCCCAGAGGGAGCACCTCCTGAAGCAGTTCCTCATCCAGTCGCGAGCCTGGTTCAACACCTCGGCCATGCCCTACCGCGTCCGGCCCCGTGTCCTGCCCACCGGGGAGGCCATGGTAGGGCTGGCAAGGGGATGAGGGACACGGGGACAGGCTGTGGTGGCAGCAATGTCACCCACTTGTCCCTCCACAGGCTGTCACTGAGGTGATGCGTGCCAGCCCTGGGGGCGAGGGGGCCGTGCCGGTGTGGTGGGTGGTGCTGGGGGTCCTTGCCGGGCTCCTGCTCCTCACCTTCCTCATCCTCCTCATGTGGAAGGTGAGTGGGCAGGGAGGGGACACCGGGGACACCAGTGACACCACAGTGGTGGGACACTGATGGCACTGGAGGGACCCATGAATGGGGAACCCAGCCCTGGGGGTGGGGGCTGCAGGCACAGGGTGGGGGGCAGCACCAGGAGTGATGCCATGGGGTCCCCCAGGACCGATGGTGAGGGGTCCCCCGGGGCCGGGCTGTCATCGTGTCCCTCTTCCAGATGGGTTTCTTCAAGAGGACACGGCCACCCAACGAGGAGGACACGCAGGAGCTGGCGCCCAGCCAGGCCCAGGATCCAGAGGGTGCCCAGGGCTAGCGGGGTCCCCTGGGGTCCCCCTGTGTCCCCACCCCACGGCGTGTCCCCGATCCTAGCCCTGATGTCCCCAGTGCCCCTGCATTCCCATGGGGCACCCCCCCATCCCAGCCCCATATCCCCAGCACCCTTGGGTGCCCACAGGACCCAGCACCCCGTGGCTGCCCCCAGACAATAAATCTCTGCCTGGCAACCTGGTGTGACCCGTGGGGTGACGTGGGGGTGCCCCCACAGGGCCTGTGCCAGAGGAGGCGTGGGGAGGGGACAGGACACATGCAGGGGTGAATAGGGACAGGGGGTGCCTTTTGGGGTGCCCAGGGGCCCGTGTGGCTCCGCACAGGCCTGGCGGGTGGGTGCTGGGGGGCCGGTACCGGGGTCGGTCCCGGTGTGTCGGTGCTGGTACCGGGGGTGGGTGTCAGTGCCGGGATGCCGGTCCAGCGCTGGGGACCAGTACTGGTACAGGTGGGTCGGTGCCAGGACTGGGGTCGTTCCCGGGATGCCGGTACCGGTACCGAGACCCGGTCCCTGGTCTCAGGGCGGTACCGGGGGTGGTTACAGGGGGTCGGTTCTGGTCTCGGGGTCAGTCCCAGGATGCTGGTGCCAGTATGAAGGGGTTGGTGCCGGTACCGTGGCTGGTCCTGGGATGCTGATGTGGTACCAGGGTTGGTGACGGCACCGGGATCAGTGCCGGGATGCCAATGTGGTACCGGGGGTGGATCCTGGGATGCCGGTGCTGGTACCGGGGTCAGTCCCGGGATGCTGATGCGGTACTGGGGTTGGTGACGGTACTGGGGTCAGTGCTGGCATGCCGGTGCCGGTACCGTGGTCAGTCCCAGGATCCGGTGTCGGTACCGGGATCAGTGCCGGGATGCCGATGTGGTACCGGGGGTGGATCCGGGGATGCCGGTGCCGGTACCGGGGTCAGTCCTGGGATGCTGATGCGGTACCAGGGTTGGTGACGGTACTGGGGTCAGTGCTGGCATGCCGGTGCCGGTGCCGGTACCGGGGTCAGTCCCAGGATCCGGTGTCGGTACCGGGATCAGTGCCGGGATGCCGATGTGGTACCGGGGGTGGATCCGGGGATGCCGGTGCCGGTACCGGGGTCAGTCCCGGGACGCCGGCGCCGGTACCGAATCCCGGTCCCGGCTCTCGGGGCGGTGCCGGGGGTGGGCCCGGGGGTCCGGGGCGGTGCCGGGGGTGGGGGCCGATGCCGGGGCGGGGCGGGCGGCCGTGCCCGGCGGCTCCGGCAGGTGGAGCCCGGTCCCCGCGGCGGCGGCGGCGGCGGGCGGAGCGGGCCGGGCCGGGCGGGCCGGGCATGGCGGGGTAACGGCGCGGAGCGACCATGCGGCCCCGCCGCCTCCTGCCGCCGCTGCCGGTGCTGCTGCTGCTGGTGGCCGCGGGCGGGCGGCGGGCGCGGGGCGCGGCGGAGCCGGGAGCGCACGGTGAGAGCGGCCTTTGTGTGCGGGGGCGGCGGGGGGAGGCGCCCGCCCCCGCCCCGACCCGCCCCGACCCCCGCCCAGAACCCCCCCCCCCGGCCCCTCCATCCCCCCCCATCCCCGCCTGAATGACCCCCATCCCGCCGGGAACCGGACCCTCGCCGCGCCCGCCCCCCCCTCCCCACGGCTGCCCGTCCGTTTGTCCCCCCCCCGCCTGCCCGTCCGTCTGTCCCCGGGTGTCTGTCTGTCTGCCCCCCCCCGCGGCTGTCCGTCCGTCTCCCCCCTCCCCGGGCGGTTCTGGCCACCGGCGGGCATAAGATGCTGGGTTGGGGGTCGTGGGGAGCGCCTGGGGGTGCAGGAGGGCGGGTGGGGGTCCTTGGCAGTGCCGTGGGGTGCAGCTGGGTGGGTGGGGGTCGTGGACAGAGCCTGGGGGGGCAAGAGGGTGGGAGGGGTCTCGGGCCATGGGGTGCAAGATGGTGGGTGGGGGTCCTGGGCAGCAACGGGGGGTGCAATGTGATGGGTGGGGGTTGCAGGCCGAGGGGGGGAAGGAAGGTGGGTGGGGGTGCTGGGCAGAGCTTACGGGTGCAGGAGGGTGGGTGGGGGTGCCAGACTATGGGGTGCAGGAGGGTGGGTGGGGGTCCTGGGCAGCACCAGGGGTGCAACACGGCGGGTGGGGGTCCCAGGCCAGTGGGTGCAAGGATGGTGATGGTGGTGGTGGTGGTCTTGGACAGAGCACGGGGGTGCGACATGGTGGGTGGGGGTCCCAGGCTATGGGGTGCAGGATGGTGGGTGGGGGGCCTGGGCAGAGCTTGGGGGTGCAGGATGGTGGGTGGGGGGCCTGGGCAGTGCCAGGGGATGCAACATGGTGGGGGGGGTCCCAGGCCAAGGAGCACAGAAGGGAGGGTGGGTGGGGGTCCCAGGGGTGCAGGATGGGGGAGGGGTGGGGGGCATCCTGGGCAGGGTGTGGGGTCACCCCATTGCAGGCATCTCTGCTTGCTCCTGTGCAGGGTGGGCCTTGGGGTACAGTTGCCACTTTGGGGTCACTGTGGCTGCTGTGACCCCCCCGACCTGCACCCCAAACCCTGGGGGCAGTTACCCTGTGCCCAGGGGATGAGTGGGGGTCCCTGACCCTGGTACAGCCACGGCCCCCTCCTGCCCGTGCTGGCTCTGCTCTCTGGCTGGTGTCACCCATGCCTGTCCCCAGGGGGTGGCAGCGGTTACAGGGCACAGGGCCAGACGCCTGCGTGCCACTCCCCCCCCCCCAACCTCCCACCCCAGGGCCTGGCACCCCCCGCCCACCCATCACAGAGCAGTAGGGTCATAGTGGGAGGCACTGGGAAGCCGGCGGGGTGCCAGTGTGCCCTGTGGTGGCCATGCCACCAGCTGGGGACCTCTTGGTGGTGGTGGGGCCGTGGGGAGGGGGGAATGTGGCCCCCACACTAGGGGGTGGCACCTTGGCCCCCCTCTCCATAGGACACTGGGGGGTGGCCGTTGGTGCCAGCTGTCCCCCGGCAGCTGCGGGTGGCCGGCATGTGGCTGCAGGGACATTCCTGCCCCCCGGGTGCCGGCTGTCTCTGCTATGTGGGGGGACGCCCCTAATGTGTGTCCCCCCCCCATCCCTGACCCCCCCCGTTTGTGTTGCCGAAGCAGCTGCTGCAAATTCCTCCCCTCGCCCATTGCCACATCTGGGCCACATCTGGGCTGGGGAGGGGGCAGGGTTGGGGTTGCCCAGTGGCGCCGGTGCTTTTGGGGGGCAGGATGCTGCCGGGGGGGGGACACACAGGGTCCTGAAAGCGCCCGGGGCCGTGGGATGAAGGAGGTCGTTGCCAGGGTGACAGCGCCCGAGCCGGGCTGGCTGCCAAGGGCTGCGGGCTCATGCGCAGGATGGCGCTGGCACGGGGGGGGGGCCGGGGGCACGGGGGGTTTGCGTGGGGTCCCCCACCAGCCATGCCCATCCCAGCATCCGGGACTGCGGTGGGCGACCCGTCCTTGGGCTGCCGGTGGGGCCCACTGGTGTGGAGACCCCCCCCAACTCGTGACATGTGTGAGCTGTGCCCTGAGGGGGAATGGCCCCGCCTGGCCCCTTTGCTGGGGGTTTTGGGAGGGATGCGACTGGGTGCACCCACCCGCGTGGGGACAGCACCCTGGGGCAATAACCCCCCCATCCACCCGCTGCAGGGGGACACAGGGTGGGCACAGAGAGGGGCACAGGGGTGGTGCTTGCACCCTCCAGGATGGTGCCCACTGCCCTGCTGGGATGATGCCCGTAACCTGCTGGGATGGTGCCCGGCATCCTACTGGGATGGTGCCCACCAACCTGCCAGCAAGGTGCCTGCTACCTTGCTGGGATGGTACCTGTGACATTACTGGGGTGGTGGCCATGACCCACCAGGATGGGTTCCACCATTCTGCTGGCAGGGGTCCCACCACCCTGCGGGATGGTGCCCATGACCCACAAGGGTGGTGGCCATGACCTGCTAGGATGGTGGCCATGACCCATCAGGGTGGGTCCCACCACCTTCCTGGGATGGTGCCCATGACGCACGAGGGTGTTGCCCATGACCCACTGGGATGGGTCCCACCGTTCTGCTGATATGGGTCCCACCACTGTGCTGGGATGGTGCCCATGACCCACCAGGATGGTGCCTCTGACCTGCTGGGATGGTGGCCATGACACTCCAGGATGGGTCCCACCACCCTGCTGGGACGGTGCCCATGACCCACCAGGATGGTGCCTGTGACCTGCTGGAATGGTGGCCATGACCCACCAGGATGGGTCCCACCACCTTGGTGGGATGATGCTCATGATCCACAAGACCGAAGCGGTGGCAATGACTCACTGGGTGGGTCCCACAACCCTGCTGAGATGGTGCCCATGACCCACCAGGATGGGTCCCACCACCCTGCTGAGATGGTGGGTGCGCTGGGGGCTTCCTGTCAGCACGGGGGGTGCCCCACACCCACGCGTTACCCGTGTCCCCGCAGAAGTGCTGCTGAAGGTGCAGGTGTACGAGAGTGGGACGCTGGCCCCTCTGGCCCAGGCCACCCTGGAGGTCTTTGGCAACCGCAGCTCGCTGGCGGCCGGCACCACTGACCACGAGGGCGCCGGCGTCCTGCCCGTCCCCTACCGCCTGGGCACCTGGGTCCTCGTCACCGCCGCCCGCCGCGGCTACGTCACCGCCTCCGTCCCCTGGCGCGTCAACAAGCTGCCACGTGAGTGACCGGGACCACCAGCCCTCATGGGGGACCCCAACCCCTTAATAGGGAGGCTCTGAACCCTTATGGGAGACCCCAACCCCTTACTGGGGACCCCAGTCCCTTACTGGTGGGGCTCTAAGCTCTTATGGTGGGCCCCAACCCCTTACTGGGGGACTCTGAGACTTTATGGGGTACCCCAATCCTTTATTGGGGGGCTCTAAGCTCTTATGGGGGACTCCAATGCCTTACTGGGGGGCTCTGAGCCCTTACTGGGGACCCCAACCCCTTAGTGGGGGGCTCTGACCCCTTATGGGGGACCCTAATTCCTTTCTGGGGGGCTCTGAGCCCTTATGGAAGGCCCCAACCCCTTACTGGGAAGTTCAGAGACCTTATAGGGGATCCCAATCCCTTACTGGGGGGCTCAGAGCCCTGATCCTTTCCTGGGGACCCCAATCCCTTACTGGGCACCCCCAGTCCCTTCCTCCCCAAAAGGGCTTTTGGGGAGGGGGTCCCTTACAGTGGGGTGTTTGGGGGAGTCCAGCCCCTTTGGGGGACTCCAGCTGGAGTCCAGCACCAGGATGGCCATGTCCTGGTGGCCCCGAAGTCCCCCCCATCCCAGGGCGGGGGGTTGGGGGGGCACCCTGGGCTGGGCGCCAGCCCTTGTCCCCAGGGCCGTGGCAGCAGGGGGAGCGCGGGGTGACATCGATGGGGTCACCTTGCTGGGGGGGTGGGACACGTGGGAGCGCTCAGCGGGGGGGGGGTGTGCAGGGATGGGGGGCGCAGGGATGGGGGTGCTGGGGGATGAGGGAGTGGGCTTGCAAGGATGGGGGTACACGGGGATGGGGGGTGCAGGAATGGGGGTGCGGGGATGGGGGGATGCAGGGTGCAGGGATGGGGGGTTGTGGTCTTGGGGGGTCCATGGGAATGGGGGTGCAGGAATGGGGGTGCGGGGATGGGGGGATGCAGGGTGGAGGGATGGGGGGTTGTGGTCTTGGGGGGTCCATGGGAATAGGGGTGCAGGAATGGGGGTGCGGGGATGGGGGGATGCAGGGTGCAGGGATGGGGGGTTGTGGTCTTGGGGGTGCATGGGGATGGGGGTGCACAGGGATGAAAGTGCAGGGACGGGGGAGTGCGGTGATGGGGGGGTGGGGGGGTGAGGGTGCGGGTATGGGATAAATGGGGATAAGGGTGCAGGAGTGGGGGGTACAGGAATGGGGGGGTGCAGGTATAGGGGTGCTGGGGGATGGGGGGTGCAGGGAGAGGGGGTGCAGGAATGGGGGTGCGGGGAGGGGGGGTGCAGGGTGCAGGGATGGGGGGTTGTGGTCTTGGGGGGTGCACAGGGATGGGGGTGCATGGGGATGGGGGTGCACAGGGATGGGGATGCAGGGATAGGGGGGTGCGGTGATGCGGGTGTGTGGGGCGAATGAGGGTGAGGGTATGGGGTAAGTCGGGGTGGGGGTGCAGGAGTGGGGGGGGTACAGTGATCGGGGTGCACAGGGATGGGGGTGCAAGGCCGGGGGGGTGCAGGGAAAGGGGGTGTAGGAATGGGGGTGCAGAAATGGGGGTGCAGGGATGGGGGGTGTGGTCTTGGGGGGTATGTGGGGATGGGGGTGTGGGGATGGCGGGGTGCAGGGATGGGGGCGCATGTGGTGGGTAAGGCTGGAGACAGGGGGTGGTGGGGTGCTGGCGATTTGGGGTGTGTGAAGATTGAGAGTGTGCAAGGGAAGGGTGGCGTGCAGGGACTGGGGGTGCAGGGGGTGTGCAAGGATTGGGGAGTGTGGGAGTGCACAAGAACTGGGGTGTGGGGGATGTGCAAGGATGGGGTGCGGGGGGGTGGGTGCAAGGATTGGGGTGTGCAAGGATTGGGGTGTGCAAGGATTGGGGTGCTACGGTTGGGGAGGACCACGGGCACACCAGGCTTGGGCTGTGCTCAAGAATGGGGGGGTGCAGGGGGTACCCCCACCCTGCCCACTGTCTGCCACTGCCTGTTCCCCCCCCCATCCTCATCCCTGTCCCCATGTCCATCCCACCCTTTGCTGCCCTGTTCCCACTCCCACCCACCCCTATGTCGGGTCCTGCTGGACCCATCACTCCCCCTCCTCCTCCTCCCTGCCCCCCCCCCCCAACTTGGGGGGCCGTTGGGGGTATTTTTAGGGTCTCCCCCCTATTACTCCCCCCCCTTGCAGTCTACGCCTCCATCAGCCTCTACCTGCTCCCCGAGCGCCCCGCCACCCTCATCCTCTACGAGGACCTGGTCCAAATCCTCCTGGGATCCCCAGGTGAGCGACGGGGATGGGGACAGGGGGGGTGACACCACCACCCTCAGGTGCTGCCACCCACCTTGTCGTCGTCCCCCTCCCTCCCCAGGTGCCCGGGGGCAGCCGTGGGCGCAGTTCCCGCGGCGGGCAGCCCGCCTGCCCCGCAGCTCCACGTACAGCCAGCTCGCCGCGTCCCTCACCGCAGCCACCGGCCCCAGCCTGGCCCGAGCCTTCCCCGCCTTCCTAGGGGCCGAGCAGGACGGCAGCGGTAGGGGGGGGGGGGGCTTTGGGGGGTACACCCCATGAAGTCACCCCACACCCCATGAGGTCACCCCATACCTATGTCCCCATCACTTGTCCCCGCAGCCAATGCCACCTGGCTGGAGCTGGCGCCCGTGGCGGCTCTCAGCGTCCACCTCTTCACCGGCAACGGGACGGAGGTGCCGCTGGCCGGCCCCATCCATCTCTCTGTCCCTTTGGCTCCCGACGCCGGGCCCGTGGTGGCCACCAGCGTGCCAGCCTGGAGGTTTGACCCCAAGAGCGGTGAGCGCTGGTTGGGGGGGGTGGGGGGGTGGCACGGCTCCTGTCGGGGATGGCAGCGGTGGGGGTGATGAGCTTGGGGGGTCTCAGCCCGCGGCGGGGGGGGGAACGGATGTGTCTCCCTGCAGGGCTGTGGGTGCGTAACGGGACGGGGCTGATCCGTAAGGAAGGCCGGCAGCTCTACTGGACCTTTGTCTCCTCCCAGTTGGGATACTGGGCAGCGGCTCTGCCCTCTCCCAGCACAGGTAGGGTGACACCCCCAGCCTGGGTCCCCTGTGGCTGTCCTAGGGGTGGGGTGAGGGGGGAGGACACCCAACCCATGGGGTGCTGGTAGTGGGGGGGTGCCCGTGCCCCCATCCAACCCGGCTGTACCCCCCCCTAGGGCTGGTGGCAATGGCGGCGGGCGTGACGGACATCACCACCTACCACACCATCTTCCTGCTCACCATCCTGGGCGCGCTGGCCCTGCTCGTCCTCATCCTCCTCTGCCTCCTCATCTACTACTGCAGGTCAGCACCCCCCTGCCCGTCACCCCCGGGGTCCCGACTATGGCCTGGGGGGGACACGACAGTACCCCCCTGGTACCCTTGGGCATCCTACAGCTGGGTATGGGGGGGCAGCACTCGCCTAGCACCCTATAGCTGGATATGGGGGGGGGGGGACACTGCCTGCCTGGATGGGACCCCTAGGTGCCCTGTAGCTGGCTTCTGGGTGGGGGGCACACCTCCCCCTGGCACCTCTGCATGCCCTATAGCTGGCTTTCGGGGGACCACCACTTCCCAGCACCCCAGGAGCCCGATAGCTGGCTTTTTTTGGGGGGGCACCAACTCCATGGCACGTCTGGGTACCCTATAGCTGGCTTTGGCTTTGGGGTGGGGGCACCACCCTTGGGGTACCCCTGGACATCCTATAGCCTATCCTGGCTTCTGGGTGGGGGGCACCTCACCCTGGCACCTCTGCCTGCTCTGTAGGTGGCATTAGGGGGGACCACCACCCCCAGGAGCCCTACAGCTGGCTTCTTACGGGGGGGATGTCTGGCACCTCTAGGTGCCCTATAGCTGGCTGGGGGTGGGGGGGCACCACCCCCTGCCCCCCTGGCTGCCCTATAGCTGCCTGCAGCCCCCTCCTCAGGCATCCTACAGCAAGTGAGGGAGGCGGGTGGGGTGACCCCCTGTGCACCCCCCCCCAACTCTGGGGTGACCCCCCTGCCGTCTCCCTGCAGGCGGCGGTGCCTGAAGCCGCGGGCGCAGCACCGCAAGCTGCCGCTGCCGGGGCCGCTGGAGGCCGCCCGCCGGGACCAGGCCACCTCGGTGTCCCAGCTGGACCTCCTCTGCGGTGGCAGCCACCTGGAGACGGCGTCCTCGGGGGGGGACACTGACCTCCCCACCCCTGGTTTACCCCCCGCTACCCGGGACCTCCCCACTGCTCGGCCAGACTTTTTCCAACCGCCGGCCCCCCCCCAGCTCCGTGCCGGCCCCCGGACCCCCGCTGGCACCCTGGCCCCCCGCCGCCGCCAGCCCCCCGCCCCGGAGGACTATGGCCGCCCCGGCGAAGCCTTCGGCCTCAGGGCCGCCCGCTCGGTGGACGGGCTGCAGCCGCCGGATGAGCATCCCCGGGGGACCCCCGCTTTTCCCCCCCGTCCCCCCTCGCCCCCGGTGTTTTCCCGATACGGGGGGCAGCCAAGTGAGCACCCCTTGCCTGAGCCCCCACCTCGCCCTCCATCGCTGGCCCCCCCCGGTCCCCTGCTCCTCTGCGGCCCCCTGGACCGGGGTGGGGGGCCAGAGGATGTCTACCGGGGGGTGATGCCCACCCTCCTCATCCCCGCCCGCTACATGCGCCTGGCCCCCGGCGAACCGGAAGGTCCCCCCGAAAGCGATGGGGGACCCGGTTCGACGGCGGCGACGGCCGCCCCCCCCGTGCCTCCCCCCTCCGCTGGGCAACCGTTTGAGGAAGGGGAAAATTGGGGAGGAGGGGGTCGTGCCCCCCAACCAGTCAGCGGCTCGGTGGCCATCCCGGTGCTGCTGGACGGGTCGGCGGTGGCCCAGCTCAACGGGGAGCTGCAGGCGCTGGCGGGGCAGCAGTTATTAGAATTGGGGGGCCCCCCCCCGCCAAGAGCCTGGTTCGTCTCCTTGGACGGCCGTTCCTCCCAGGTCCGCCATTCCTACATCGATCTGCAGGGCGGTGAGAGGGGGTCCGGCCCCGCGCCCCCCCCCCCGCCTCCCCCGGGGGGGAGTCGGAGGTGGGGGGGAGGAGGGAGGGACCCGACCCCCCCTTCCCGTCGCCTCCCCCGAGGACAGCTCGCTGGCCCCTTTGCTGGAAGGAGGGAGCGGGGGGCGGCGAGGGGGGGGCAGCGGGCGCAGCAGCGCCAGCGAAGCCCCCCGTGACTCCCTGACCAGCCCCGAGGAGGAGGCGCTGGCCGAGGGAGGCGAGGGGGGGGACGATGGGGGTGACCGTAAAAGCCCCTGGCAGAAGCGGGAGGAGCGGCCACTGATGGTCTTCAACGTCAAGTGAGTGGCGGTGGGGGGACTCCTCTGGTCCTGGGGGTGTGGGAGGAGCTGGGGGGACCCAGGAGGGTGTAGGGGTGGTGTGATGGCGGGTACCCTGCTGCTGTCCCCTCCATGCCATCTCCAGCCCATCCCATCACCACAGCAGTCTGTCCTACTACTGTCCCACCCCACCACTGTCAGCTCAAACCACCACCATCCTCTTGCCACTGTCCTGTCCCACCTCCCATCCCACCACCATCCCATCCAGCCACCATCCCATCCCACCATTGTCATCCCATCCAGCCACCACCCCATCCAGCCACCATCCCATCCCACCACGATCCCATCCTTTCATTCCCAGTCCACGACCACACCCTCCTGTCACCATCCTGTCTTGTCACTGTCCTAGCCCAGCCCAGCACCACCCCAGCTTGCCACCACCCACCCTGTCCCATCACACCATCACCATCATCCCACCACAATCCCATCTAGCCACCACGCCGGCCAGCCACTATCCCATCTCACCACTGTCCCCCTGTCCTGCCATTGTCCTTTCCCACCCTTGTCCCATCCTGCCACCATCCCATCCCACCCCTCTCATCCCACCCTGCCCTGTCCCTTGTCCTCATGCCCCCTCAAGCCAGCCCCAACCACCACCCCACCACTCCCCCCCCCCCCCCCCCCAAGCTGTGCCTTGCCAGGGGAGGGGACAGAGGGACAATCCCTAGGTCACCTGTGTCCCCATATGGTTGGGAGCCCCCCTGGGTATCGTGTGTGCCCCCCCCACCCCGCCTTGGGCCACCAGGCTCTCCTGCATGGGGTCTTGCTGCCATGTCCCCCCCCCCCCCCATCACCCTCCTACCATGACATTGCCATTCACCTCCCTGTATTGTGGGGGGGCAAGAACTGCATGTCACCCCCCATGTCCTCCCCAAGTCCTGAGGCATGTCCCCTCTTGTGTCCCTGCAGGACGGGGGGGGCCGGCAGTGCCCCCCGGGCCAGCGGTGCCTCCAAGCTGCCGTAGGAGCATGGGGGGACCCTGTTGTCCCCCCCAACCCTGTGTCCCCCCTTCCCCCTTGGCTTTGGATTTTAATTGTGTTTCTAAACGTTTTCTACGTGGCGAGGATGAAGAGGGGCCAGTGGGGGCCGGGCTGGCGGTTGGGGGGGGACATGGGGACTCCCCTCCCAGGCACTGCCTGTCCCTGGCCAGGCTGGGCAGGGACCCCCCCCCGCCTGCGTGTCCCTGCCCATTTGTTAGATGGCATTAATATATTAAAAAAAACAAAACAAAAAGCTCCCCCCCGCCCCCGACTCTGCTTCCTGCCTTCCCCCCCCCTTCCCAAGGAGCCAGGGTACAGGGGTTTGTCCTAGAACTGTTTTATTGGGGTGGTGGCACCCGGTGGGGTCCCCAAGGCCATTAGAGCAACACCCTGCGGGGCGCAGGCAGGTCCCAGCGCTGGGGGCTGCACCCCTGCCCCCCCCCGGTGCAGCGGGACCCCCCGGGGCAGCAGTGCCGGCCATCGGAGCAGCAGGAGCCCTGCGGAGAGATACAGGATGATTTGGGGGGTGGGGGTGGGGGGGGGTCACAAGGGACAGGGGGTGATGCCACTTGTCCTCCACCATGGTACCCCCGCCCCCCGCCACTAACCTGGGTGAAGGGGCAGCACCCCCAGGAGCCCCCCCGGCTCCGGCAGCACTGCTGGTGACCGCGACAGGAGCTGGCAGCATCACAGGGGACAGTGGCCCCTGGCTGGGTGCTGGTGGCCCGCAGCAGGGCGGGTGGGGGGGTGGGTGGTCGGTGTGGGGGGGCTGGTAGCCGGAGGGGGGAGGCGGGTGCTGGCAGCAGGGGGGTGGGTGCCAGGAGCTTCTCGCAGCTCTGGGCGGCCACATTGCAGGTGTAGCCCCGGGGGCAGCAGTGCTGGTGGTCCCGGCAGCAGACGGCCTGGGGTGGGGGGGGGGACAGGATGGGGGTCAATGGGGGACCCAGGTGTCCGGGTGCCCAGGAACCAAGGCATCTGGGTGCCATCCTGACCCGCCCCCCCCCCAACCCCATTTACCCACCTCCCAGCCCTGCTCATGTCCAGCAGCCCCCCCACCCAGGGTGTCCCCAAGGTGCTGCCCCCATGGAGGGAGGGGGCAGTGATGGAGATGGGGCTGCCCCAGGTCCCTCTGTCCCCACTGAGCCCTGCTTGATCCCTAAGGGCCACATGCCACAGTCCTGCTCTGTCCCAACGCCCCCCCCCATCCCATTCTCAACCCCTTGTGCCCCAGTACAGTGCCCCCCCCAACCCCCCAAAGGACCCCCACTCCCCCAAACCTGCTCCAGCGGGCAGCACCCCCATGTCCCCAAGCTCAGCCGGCAGCACGTGCTCCCCTGGGGACAGCTCGTCTCCTCGTCACACCGCACGTCCCCCCCCCGGGCCAGCGCCGGGGTCTTCTCCAGCCAAGGCTGGCGCTGCCCCCCCTCCTGCAGGCAGTTGCCCCCCTCCGGGTCACAGGTGTAGCCCTGGGGACAGCAGTGCACGTGGTCGGGGCAGCAGACGGCCTGGGGGGGGTGACAAGGGGATAAATGAGCCAAGTGCCCCCCTCGTGGTCCCCCACCTCCACGTCTGGGGACCCCCAGGGGACAAGCTGTGTCCCTCCTGCCCTCCCTTGTCCCCTGTCCCTCCTTCCAGCCTGGCTCCATCCCTCCTTTGGGGACAAAACTGGGGACACTCTGCCACCCATTTACCTCCCAAGAAAGACACACGAAGGTCCCCGAGCATCCCAGTGGCCTTGTGTCCCTTCACCACCTCCCACCACTGGAGCCCCAAACTGGTCCCACCCAGTTAGTAGAGGGGCGTCTGACTGGGGGCCCAGCAAAGTGGCCTGGTGTCACCCCCCCATCCCCGTGGGACATCACAGGGGTGGGAGCCCTGGGCTGGCCACATCTGCCCTCCTCCTTGAAGGAGCAAGGGGACATCTGGCATTGTCCATTCTGGGGGACAGGGGGTCCCTGGTCCTCATCCCGACCAGGAAGACAGGGGACATCTCATCCTTCATGGAGCAAGGGGACATATGGCATTGTCCTTCCTGGGAGACAGGGGACATCTGCCCCATCCTGTGGGGCTGGCCAATGGACAGGAGGTGGCAGTGCCTGGCTGAATGTCCCCATGTCCCCAGCCCCTTTGTCTCAGTCACTTGGGGTCCCCCCCACGCAGGTCTCAGCCCAGCCCATGGTCCCCCCTCCCCTGGATGCACCGCCGTGACCCCCCCCACCCTGCTGGGGACCCCAGATGTCCCTGTCCCCATATGGGGACCCCCCCCCCACCCCGTGCCCGTGAGCAGGGCCCCTCCGTACGTCCTCCAGCGGGCAGCACCCCCAGGCCCCCGAGCTCAGCCGGCAGCACGTGTTCCCGTCGGGGCAGCTCGTCTCCTCGTCACACCGCACGTCCCCCCCCCGGGCCAGCGCTGGGGTCTTCTCCAGCCAGGGCCGGCGGTGCCCCCCCTCCTGCAGGCAGTTGCCCCCCTCCGGGTCACAGGTGTAGCCCTGGGGACAGCAGTGCACGTGGTCGGGGCAGCAGACGGCCTGCGGGGGGGGGTGACAAGGAAGGGAATAAGCCAAGTGCCCCCCCAGGACCCCCGCCTCCATGTCTGGGGACCCACAGGGGACAAACCTTGTCCTCTCCTGTGTGTTCCTGCCCTCCCTTGTCCCCTGTACCCCTCCAAGCCTGGCTCCATCCCTCATTTGGGGGGGCTGCATGGGGATACCACCCCCACCACCCTTACCCCACCCCAGCAGGACACACGATGGTCCCTGAGCTTCCCAGTGGCTTCGTGTCCCTTCACCACCTCCCACCACTGGAGCCCCAAACTGGTCCCAGTTAGCAGAGGGGTCTGAAGAGAGGACCAGCGACGTGGCCTGGTGTCATCCCCCTGGGACATCAGGGGCGTGGGAGCCCTGGGCTGGCCACATCCCTCCTGGGGGACAGGGGACATTGGTCCTCATCCCTCCCAGGGCACAGGGGACATCTGCCCCATCCTGTTGGGTTGGGGCTGGCCCAGGGGACAGGAGGTGGCAGTGCCCAGCTGAATGTCCCCAGCCCCTTTGCCTCAGCCACTTGGGGGTCCCTCAAGCCACATTGTCCTCAACAAGGACACCCTGGTGCCCCCCCAGGTCTCAGCCCAGCCCATGGTCCTCCCCTCCCCTGGATGCACCACCGTGACCCCCCACCCCACTGGGGACCCCGGATGTCCCTGTCCCCATATGGGGACCCCCCCCCCCCCCACCCCGTGCCCGTGAGCAGGGCCCCTCCGTACGTCCTCCAGCGGGCAGCACCCCCATGTCCCCAAGCTCAGCCGGCAGCACGTGTTCCCGTCGGGGCAGCTCGTCTCCTCGTCACACCGCACGTCCCCCCCCCGGGCCAGCGCTGGGGTCTTCTCCAGCCAGGGCCGGCGGTGCCCCCCCTCCTGCAGGCAGTTGCCCCCCTCCGGGTCACAGGTGTAGCCCTGGGGACAGCAGTGCACGTGGTCGGGGCAGCAGACGGCCTGCGGGGGGGGATGACAAGGAAGGGAATAAGCCAAGTGCCCCCCCAGAACCCCCGCCTCCATGTCTGGGGACCCACAGGGGACAAACCTTGTCCTCTCCTGCGTGTTCCTGCCCTCCCTTGTCCCCTGTACCCCTCCAAGCCTGGCTCCATCCCTCATTTGGGGGGGCTGCATGGGGACACCCCCCCCCACCCTTACCCCACCCCAGCAGGACACACGATGGTCCCTGAGCTTCCCAGTGGCTTCGTGTCCCTTCACCACCTCCCACCACTGGAGCCCCAAACTGGTCCCAGTTAGCAGAGGGGTCTGAAGAGAGGACCAGCGACGTGGCCTGGTGTCATCCCCCTGGGACATCAGGGGCGTGGGAGCCCTGGGCTGGCCACATCCCTCCTGGGGGACAGGGGACATTGGCCCTCATCCCTCCCAGGGCACAGGGGACATCTGCCCCATTCTGTTGGGTTGGGGCTGGCCCAGGGGACAGGAGGTGGCAGTGCCCAGCTGAATGTCCCCAGCCCCTTTGCCTCAGCCACCTGGGGGGTCCCTCGAGCCACATCCTCCTCAACAAGGACACCCTGGTGCCCCCCCAGGTCTCAGCCCAGCCCACGGTCCCCCCCTCCCCTGGATGCACCACCGTGACCCCCCACCCCGCATGTCCCTGTCCCCATATGGGGACCCCCTGTCCCCATGGGCAGGGCCCCTCCGTACGTCCTCCAGCGGGCAGCACCCCCAGGCCCCCGAGCTCAGCTGGCAGCACGTGTTCCCGTCGGGACAGCTCGTCTCGTCATCACACCGCACGTCACCAGCTGGGGACAAGGGGACAGTCAGAGCTGGCTTGTCCCCCCCACGCCTTCCCCGGGCTGGGAGAGGGGGTGGCCGCCCCCCGGGGGGGGTGCTCACCTCTGGACAGGGCTGGCAGGGGCCGTGCCGAGGTGCAGGTGGAGCGCTCCAGGTCGCAGACTGTGCCCTGGGGACAGCAGTGCTGCCCGTCACCGCAGCACACCGCCTGCGGGGAGACAGCCGTGACAGGGACAGCGGGGGCTCACGGGGTGGGGTGTGTGGCATGGGGTGCCTGGCACAGGGTGCCTGGCACGGGGTGCTCAGTGCGGGGTGCCTGGTATGGGGGCACATGGCATGGGGTGCCCAGCATGGGGTGTAGAGCATGGGCTGCTCAGTGCAGGGCATGGCATGGGGTGCCTGGCACGAGGTGCTTAATTGTGGGGTGCCTGGTATGGGAGGGCATGGCATGGGGTGCCTGGCACGAGGTGCTCAGTGTGGGGTGCCTGGTATGGGAGGGCATGGCATGGGGGGCATGGCACAGGGTGCTCAGTGCGGGGTGCCTGGTATGGGGGCGCATGGCATGGGGTGCCCAGCATGGGGTGTAGAGCATGGGCTGCTCAGTGCAGGGCATGGCATAGGGGGCATGGCACGGGGTGCTCAGTGTGGGGTGCCTGGTATGGGGGGCATGGCATGGGGTGCCCAGCATGGGGTGTAGAGCATGGGGTGCTCAGTGTGGGGTGCCTGGTATGGGGGGGCATGGCACAGGTTACATGGCATGGGGTGCCCAGCATGGGGTGCCTGGCACAGGGTGCTCAGTGCAGGGTGCCTGGCATGGCGTGCTTGGGACAGGATGCCTGATATGGTGTTCTCAGTGCAGGGTGCATGGCACAGGGTGCCTGGCATTGGGTGCTTGGGACAGGGTGCCCAGTATGGGCTGCATGGTACGGGGTGCCTAGCATGGGGTGCTCAGTGCAGGGTGCATGGCACGGGGTGCTTGGGACAGGGCACCTGGTATGGGGTGCCTAATACAGGGTGCCTGGTATGGGGTGCCAGGCATGGGGTGCTTGGAACAGGGTGTCTGGTATGGGGTGCCTGGCACAGGGTGCTGAGTGTGGGGTGCCCGGCGTGGGGTACATGGTATGGGGTGCTTGGGACAGGGTGCCTGGCATGGCGTGCCTAATACAGGGTGCCTGGTATGGGGTGCATGGCACAGGGCGCCTGGCATGGGGTGCTCAGTGTGGGCTGTGGGTACGGGGTGCCTGGGATGGGGTGCTTGGGACAGGGTGCCCAACATGGGGGTGCTCAGTATGGGCTGTCAGTAAAGGGTGCCCAGTATGGGGTGCCTGGCATGGGGTGCTCAATATGGGCCATCAGAGTAGGGTGCCTGGTATGGGGTGTGTGACATGGCGTGCCCAATACAAGATGCTCAGTATGGGGTACGTGGCATGGGGTGCCCAGTGCAGGGTGCCTGACATGGGGTACCTGATACGGGGTGCTCAGTATGGCCTGTGGGTATGGGATGCCTGGTATTGAGGTGGAGGGGTTGTCTGGTAGTGGGCACCCAGCATGGGGTACCTGGCGTGGGGTGCCCAGCTCCGGGAACCCAACATGGGGTGCTGGGGACAGGGTGCCTGGTGTGGGGTGCCCCCATGGGCTGCCAGGACAGGGTGGATGCTATGGGACAGCTGGCACGGGGCTCCTGGCACGGGGTGCTCAGAACAGGGTGCCCAGGACAGGGTGCCCAGGACGGGCCAGCTGGCACGGGGTGGGCAGTACAAGGTGGCCACCATGGGGTGCTTGGGACACAGTGCCTGGAGAGAGGGTGCCCCTCGCGGGGTGCCCGTCACGGGGCCAGCACTCACGTTCTGCAGGGGACAGCAGCCGTACTGTGACGAGGACAGCTGGCAGCAGGTCGCGCCGTCGGGACACGCCGAGCGGCCATCGGGGCACAGCACCTGGCGCAGCGCGACTGTGGGGGGACACACAGTGTCACCCTGTCCCCTCCCCACCTCTCTGTCCCCTCCGTGGGGCAGCGAGATCACCCCTTACCCGCTGGTGAGGGCTGGCGCTTCCAGGCGGGGAACTTGGTGGCCAGGGGGGTGTCACCGGCAGGTGACAGGCAGCGCCCGTGGGCCAGGTCGCAGGTGGTGGCGTGGGGACAGCAGTGCACCTTATCGGCACAGCACGAGGCCTGTGGGCACCGGACATGCTCGTCACAGTGGTGGCTGCGTGATGTCCCCCCCCAACGATGTCCCCATGTCCCCCCCCCATACCTGGGGCATGGGGCAGCACCCCCAGGTGCCGGTGGCCGTCACGCAGCAGGTGGCATCGTCGGGACACTCAGACTGTCCGTCGGGACAGGGGACAGCACGGGGGGCTGCGGAGAGTGGGGACAGGGTGAGGGACCCCCATGACGCCCCCCATGTCCCCCCACCCACGTGTGACACACACCCCCCCCCCCCCCGTACCTGAGGACACGATGCAGGATTCACCGTCAGCGCTGCAGCGGGACCCTCGGGGACAGCAGCGGTGGCTGCCAGCACAGGGGACCCCCTGTGGGGAGAGAAGACAGGGGAGTGGGAGGAATGGAGGGGGGGGAGGAGGGGGGCAAAAGCCCCCCCAAAATGGCAGAGAAAGAGGGAAACTGAGGCAGGGCAGGGGGGCTCACCTCTGCAAGGGGGCAGCTGCCTCCGGCGGGGCATGGCGAGCCATCCCGGCACACCGCCGCGCTGCTGGCAGGCAGGACCTGGGGGGGGGCCACACGGGAGAGGGGGGCGTTACCCACGGGTGGGGGCACCCCTTCATGTCGTCCCCCCACTCCTCAAACCCTGGGGACTCACCGGGGTGGGAGGACACGGCTGCCCGTCGGGACATCGGAGCCAGGCGCCAGATCCGGCCAGGGCCAGCCACAGCAGCAGGACGGTCTTCATGGCGCTGGGGACACCTGCGTCCCACCCCCCCCCAGCACCGTCGTGCCTCAGTTTCCCCTCTCACCAAGGGGGGCGGACACAGGTTTCTGCCTTGGCACCACCCCCCCCACCTCTCGCTTCCCCTTTCGGCTGGGTGCTGGGAAAGCCCCGGACCCCCCCTCCTTGTCCCGGGTCCCCCTCACTGCAGAGAAGCTGGGGGGGGAGCACCCCAGGGTGCTCTTGGGGGGCACCCACATCCCCTGTGAGGTTGCTGCGGTGTCTGGCACCCCAACTGCTGCCCGCAGCACCCCGATAACATCTCCTTACGGTGCAGGAAGCCAGCGCCACTGTTGGGGCGGGGGGGGGGGGGGGGGTAGAACAGGACACACAACCCCCCCCAGCCAGCACCCATGGGTGCTGAGAGCTGCTCCACACCCCCTCCCGAGTCGTCTCCCCTCCCCCCGCCACTCACTTCCACAATCACTTTCACTTCCCTTTCCCCACATGGTGTGATTCCCTCCCCCCCCCCCACCGCACATATGGGTGCGCGGTCCCATCCCACGGGTGTCTGCACCCCCCCATCGAGGGGGAAACTGAGGCAGACCCAGGCCCCACCCCCCCCCCCATGCTGTGGCAGGGGTCACCACCCCCTCCGGGGACCCCATGAGGGACCTTGGGCTGGGGGTTGCAGGAGGGGACAGACCCCTTGGTGTCACTGCACCCCCCCACCCTCCCCACCCCTGCGACCCCCCAGGGCAGGGCTGGACCCTCCCCACGGTCTCTGCAGGGACACTTAGGGCCTGGACCCAGCGTTCCCAGTGCCTCCCAGTACACCCAGAAACCTCCCTCCCCGCCCATGACTACCAGTGCCTCCCAGTGCCCACCAGTATCTCCCAGTGCCCCCAGTGCACAGTGTCTTGGGACTCCCACTACCCCCAGTACCTCCGGAACTCCCCCATGACTCCCAGTGCCCACCAGTATCTCCCACTGCCCCCAGTACCTCCCAGTGCCCCCAGAACCCCCATGACTACCAGCGACTCCCAGTGCCCCCAGTACCTCCCAGTGCCCCCAGAACCCCCATGACTACCAGCGACTCCCAGTGCCCACCAGTATCTCCCACTGCCCCCAGAGTGCCCTGAGACTCCCAGTGCCGCCAGTACGCCAAGCGACTCCCAGTACCACCCAGTACCTCCCAGCGCTCCAAGGGACTCCCTCCCGGTGCCCTGAGGGACTCCCAGTTGCCACCCAGTACCTCCCAGTGCTCCCCTGTGACTCCCAGCGCCCCCCAGGACCTCCCAGTACTTTCAGGGAATCCCAGTATTCCCAGTGCTCCCAGGGAACCCCAGTACCTCCCAGTGCCCCCCAGTGCTCCCAGGGAACCCCAGTGCCCCCAGTGAATCCCAGTACCTCCCAGGGAACCCCAGTACCTCCCAGTGCCCCCCAGCGCTCCCAGGGAACCCCAGTACCTCCCAGGGAATCTCAGTATTCCTAGTTCTCCCAGTACTCCTAGGGAATCCCAGTATTCCCAGTACTTCCCAGTGTTCCCCCCGCCTCCACCTTCACCCCCCCGCCCGTCCCGGCCGTACCCGCTCCCGGTCCCGTCCCTGCCCCGGTCCCAGCCCCACCGCCAGGGTCTCGGTGCCGGCCAGCCGCAAGCCCCGCCCCTCTCATCCTCATTGGCTCCCCGCCCCGCATGCCACGCTCCCATTGGCCAACTGAGCGAAAGGGGACG